>NC_045441.1:135183302-135464282 GCF_002776525.5 Piliocolobus tephrosceles | reverse complement strand
ATCTCGGCTCACTGCAAGCTCCGCCTCCCGGGTTCACGCCATTCTCCTGCCTCAGCCTCCAGAGTAGCTGGGACTACAGGCGCCCGCCACCACGCCCAGCTAATTTTTTGTATTTTTTTTTTTCAGTAGAGATGGGGTTTCACCGTGTTAGCCAGGATGGTCTCGATCTCCTGACCTCATGATCTGCCCGTCTCGGCCTCCCAAAGTGCTGGGATTACAGGCGTAAGCCACCGCGCCTGGCTATGGCAGTATTTTAAATTTACATATAGTAAATGTATTTTAGTAAATTAGATTTACTTGTACATTTCTGTAAGTGCAGAGCCCTATGCTTGCTTGGATATGTCTTACTAGCATTTATGTTACACACTCTAATTGTATCTTGCCACACTTTTAATGCATTTGGAAATTGAAGACAATGACAAAATCATGCTGTTACCAGGGAATAACCGAAGAGATGGAACATGGATTCCTAAGAGACCTCCAAGGTAGAATCACGCTGGTGAATTTTTGTGGTATTTGGTCTCCCCCATCCTATACAACCTTTGGCGTTTCAAACTTGAAAGTTTTCATTCTCCACTCTGTCTTACACTTGGAACACACTGAATATTTGAAACACATTGAAGGAGACTCCTAGGAGAACTGATTCTTAACAGACTTTAGTATAATTATTTTTTACCCTCTGAAATAAATCACTATGTGTGTTTTCCAATCAGTGAAAAATTTAATTTTAACTAGTATGAAGGGCAATGTAGTTAAGTCATATTTAACATTGACAGGTGACAAAAGTTTTGAAATGATGACTCATTAAAATACAAAGGAAATAAGAGATGCCTACAATTAATATCCGTTTAAATGTCAAGTAAACATTCTTTGTGGAAATGGAAATTGAAGAGAATTGAAAGTCATTGTGTAAAAATTACAAGGCACATCCCTGCATGTTCTTTGCTTTGCTGTCTTTCTATCTCTTATCTTACTCTGTATGAATAAACACCTATTGCAACATTAGATGCTGTTGATCACCTAATAAATTCTTCAAACCACTTCTCCCTTGAGGTCTTGACATGCCTCACCTATGCACTCAAGTTACTCTCCTACTTTTTACGTCTTTTCAGTGGATGCCACCAAAAACTCATCCTTAAGATTATAGCCACATTTCCCTCTATAGCCACATATAATCTTAAGGGTGTCCGTGCAAATGAACATACATCTTTCCTTAACATCAAACCCAGTTTTCATTCTGTGCATATGACTTCCTCAGGTTTCCACAAATTCTAACTGATTATTTACCTCAAGTCAATTTTGATACCAGTTTCTGCATCATTCCCAAAATAAAACATTTGTCTTCACCTACAAGTTTTTGTGGATTCTTGTTTTGTGGATTCTTGTTTGAACATCTTGTTTGAACATCTGGGCTCAATCTTTATTTATTTATTTATTTATTTACTTACTTTCTTTCTTTAAAATCATATTCACTGTTCTAATTGCTACCACTTTAGTTCATTTAAATCTTTTATTTTCTTGGAATTTTGCTTGTATAAGAAATGGTATATGGAGTCAACTTAATTTTTCTACTTTTTTTGCATTATACCATTTCCTATGTACAATAATTTTTCATATGTATTTGGGTGTACTCTTATTCTGTTTCTTTGAACCAACATCATACTGTTCTATTTATTGAGACTTCATCATATGTTTTAATATCTTATAGAGCTAGCTCTCCCATGTTGTTTATTTCAACATAATTTCCCAGATTTTTTTTGCATACTTGTTTTGTCATATAAACTCTAAAATAAGCTTATTTTGTTCAAACAAACTGTTGGCTTATTTTTTACTTTTATATTAACATAAGTATGGATTGATATAGGAAGAACTGACATATTTATAGTACCAAGTCTTCCTATCTGCGACCACAGGATAACTTACAAGTAAACATAATTACATTATTTCACACTGAGATTACAGTAAGCAGTAGAATTTTAAGGACTTTCACATTTCCAAGTTCTCCCTGCCTGTTTAGGTGACAAAATAGCTATTTTCACTGTATGCACAGCAATTATAAAAATTCTTCACACATTTAAGCCAAAATTTCTCAAATTTCTTACTATACTTTTTCGTATATATAAGTTATCTGCCACATGAGACAGCACGTTCTCAGAAAAGTACAGTATTCACTTCTGGAATTGAACTCAGTATGCAAAGTTCATTAATGTCATTCTCAACCTAGGTCTATGCCAGATAATACTCTAGTCACTCTGTAAGTATTGATTATAATGCAATGTGCTTCTAAAATTAAGACATCAGGGGAGATGCATAAAAAAATGGAAATGGGAAAATTTGTTTATATCTTAAGCAGTGTTAAGAAAGATTGCCTTTTTTGGTAATCTTTAGTTTCTGAGAGAGTATAATTAATGTAATGAACATTACAGCATCCCAAGAGGGAGTTTAGTATTCAGAGTATTCTGTATGTGAAATCCTAGAATACTATTACTCACATTTTGCAGAATTACTATATCTCTGATGACAGTTTGTGAAAATCTGGCTTAGAGCAATATATTTCAGTAAAAATTAAAGCAAATTTACTGACCAGCTATTATATGTCAAGTATTAAGCCCAGCTTTGGAAAAGCACAGATGAATAAGGGAATATGCCACATGTTTTCTCACGGAGGTCAAATGGGTCATAAGAAAGATAAGTAAAAATTATATTGTGTTCAGTGATGTAACAATACAAGTACTAAAAAGGTACTGGATACATATGCATGCCTGGATACATACACACATATATGCATATATGTAAACATGTACACACCCAAAGCACAAGTATAATCAAAACACTATGAACAGATATTTTAGGGCCAGTAACTGTTTCCACCTCACCTTTTAGAATATGATTATATGTGTAAAAAACGGAGTAATATGTATCAGAAAAGAAAATAGTGCTTTGTGAGCGATTTTAAGGTGTTTATTTTTATTCATTTTTTAAAAGTACTTTAAAAGTATTTATTATTCACTATTTTGTAAGTATTTTTAAACTGGGTACTAATGAGAACAAAAATAAGATTATTGAATCATATTTTATGTGGCAATTAATTTAATGTCAAAATGCAAATAACATATTTGCTGTATGTGACTTGTAATGAAAAGAAAAAGCCCATAATTTTGCTACTTAGCACAGCCAGGTATCATGGGCACCCTAGCATTAGCCTGCATTTTCCTGCTCCTGAAAACTGACTATTATGGAGTGTGGCTCACGAATGGTTGAGAATCATTGGCCATTGAAATATCTCTTTAACAAGTATTGTGTGGAAAAAATTAACGTGTCTAGGTGGCCGACTTACAAAGAGGAAATGCTCTCAAAGATAAATGTTAGACCTCTTAAGTATGTTTAAGGTCATTTCACTCCCCAGAGAAACATGTTTCAGAAAGCATAATGGAAATTAATGGGAAGTATAAATCTCTATAAATCAACATTTTACACATAGTTTTACAGAATGCCACCAAAAGCATAGAGTACATAATTAATCTCTTAAGTATTTCATTCAAAAAAGTATTTAGTGTCATATTCTAGGCATTGTAAGCACAAATGATGCAGTAGTAAATAAAACGAGGGATCTATCTATCCATCTATCTGCCTGCCTGTCTGTCTCTCTGTCTCTACATCTATCTAAATTTTGTTTGAGAGGGCTCACACAAGTAAGGAATAATCTGATGATAAGCCAAGTGTTGTGAGTGCTGGAATACATTAAAGCAATATGAGGAGGAGAAGAATTATGGGTGGTGGGGAAAAAGGGAGTTCAGATTTTTATCTACAAGATGATCAGTGAAATGGCCTGATTTGTGGATATATTTAAGTATAGATATAAAAGGAGGAAGGAAAGTGGCTAGCTCTAGGCACCAGTAGAATATGCCCAGCTAGAAGAAGAGTAGCACATAATGAGATCAGAGCATCTCATGGCATCCCAGAGATCATGGCATCCCAGACCACGTTAGACTTATGGGAGGCATTGTATAACCTGTGGCTTTTATTATGAGTGAGACAGAAAACAATTGGAGGGCTTTGACAGAAAACAATTGGAGGACTTTGAGTAGAGAAGAGACACAATTTGACCTAATATTGAATGATTATTTTAGCTAGTAGACTGAGCATAGATTATTCATGAATTCAAGGTAGAAGAAGAGAAAACAGGTAGCCAGTTATTGCAATAATTTAGCTGAGAGAGAATGGTTTGCCCAATGGTGGTAGTGCAAAAGTAATTAGATTCTAGACATATCTTGAAGGCAGAGACAACATATATTATGATTGGTTATATTCGATATGATAGGGAAAGTAAGGAGTCAAGGGGAAAAAATGACTGAGTCCAATATTTTTGACCAAAGCTAAAAGGTTGGAATTGTTAGTTAATGGGATGGGAAACTGGAACGAAGAGGCTTTTGGGGGATTGGAAGGATTTTCATTTTTAGTGCATTTAGTGCATTCTCCATTTGAGAATTTACATCGCTGAAGTGGAGAAAATGAAGTTTAGATTTGAAAATATGGAGTTTAGGAAAGAGTTCTGAGTAAAGGTATGTATATATTTTTTCCTCGGAATATAAATAATATTTATAGCCATGATGCTGAATGAGATCACCTAAAGAGTGATTTCAATAGAGAAATCTGAGAATGAAAATCTGAGGCATTCTAATATTTAGAGGAAAAGAAGTTCCAGCCAAAGAGACAGTAAAGAAGTGGATAGGGAAGGGGTTCCAGAGGCCAAGCAAAAGTATTTCAGAAAAAAAAGGACAACTGTGTTAAATGTTTCTGATAGGTCCATAAATGAGGAATGTGAAATGATTGTTGGATTGAGCAATGTGAAAACCATTGGTAACACTGACAAGACATATTTTGATAGAGTAGTGGGCACAAAAGCTAAACTTGTGGTGTTCAAAACATAATTGCTGCAGGAAACAGTACAGACAGTGAATATAAAAAATAACTTTCTAGGAGATTCACCAAAAGATGTGCAGAGAAATAGGCAGGAACTCAACTAGCCTGTCAGATCTAGAGTCCTTTGTTTTATTCGTATTTGAAAGGAAACATAACAGCATGTTATTATGATGATGGAAGTGATGGAGTAGAAAGGTAAAATCGAGAAACAGGAAAAAGAAGAGACAATTGCTGTGTTGACATCTGGAGTTTATGAGTGGGGATGGTGCCCCGACAGCAGAAAGATCCCATTTAAAATCAATGGTCGTGAAACACAGTGAGACAAGTCATCAAAGTCGCATGTTTTTCTCCAGCCTGACTTAGTTGCCTCCATGATTAAATAGAGTAGGCAGCGACTGGATTTGATGTGAGCTGAGGTTTGTCCAAGTGAGTGTGACTGAAGAGAGGAGCACGCGTATGCCCAGAATTTTAAAGGAGACCAAAGAGTTATGACCTCACCAAAAGAGGCACGTGACTCTAAGAGAAGAGGTTCAGAGTAAAGAGGATTTTGCTGATTGTAATAATTTTAGCAATTTTGAGAGATGCTATTTCATAGTTTAGTTAATGCTGTCATGTTTATTATTTTATTCTACCCACATTAATAAAAATAACAACGTAAAATTTAAATTATAGTATACTTTCTCCACGATGTTGATCTAATTATTTATGTCCAACTTTAGAACTCATGCAAAAAAGCAGTATTGCCAGAAATGTCCGTAGTATCGGAGTCAAAATAAGTTGTGTTTCCTTTTGTAAGTTGTGAAATAACATTGCTAAACATAACTAAGGTTCTGGGAAGATGAAGGATTAGCGAAACAGTGCATGAGTATTATGTAAAGCACCAAGAAAGGTCAAACATTACATTTATATATACTTCCACATACAAAACTTATATCTGTACATGTGCGCGTGTGTGTGTCAAAATAATTAAGCCGTATAATTTATGCTTGTGGTTCTGACACATGTATTCATTTTTTAAAATTTGCCTTTATGCACTCTCAGGTATTTATTTTATTTCTAAAGCCAACAATGAGATTATTTTCTGTGGACACGTGACCAGAGGTGACATGTTCACGGATATTATAGCAGATGATGCTATTATTGTAAAGCACACTAAATAATCTTTAAACTCTCATCCAAATCTATAATTCTATGATTTTGATTTACCCCAACAGCCACCAAACTATATGAAAATGGTAATGATGATAAAAGATCAGTGATGATCAATGCCATGCCTCCTATGAAGTTCTATCAAGAACACCTTAATAACTCCTTAATAAGAATACAGTGCTCTCCTGTGCTGCAATAACATTTTTCTTCACCTTCCTCTAAAGGGACGTGTGCCTTTTTTCCTGGTTATTTTTGAAAGTATCTTGGATGGTAATGTGAATTCATTCAACCTCAACATTTATTTACTGTTACTGACACCCTACTTATTAGGCAGTGGGGATAAAAATAATGGCTGACTTTTTGGAACAGTTTCATCACAGTAGGCAGTGCCAAGGGCTTTCTTTGCATTATTTCATTTAACCCTCACAATGTCCTTATGAAATATGGTATCATTTTAATCAGCATTTCACAAATGAGGAAACAGAGACATAAAGAGGGTAAGTTACTTGCCTAAGGTCACACAAGAAATGATATTGCTCACTTTCAAATCCATGCTGTCTAGCCCCTGAACCTAGTCTCTAAACTACTATGTTATAGTGAAAAATAAAACCACTATGGCTCACATTAGCCCCTCCACAATTTCTCTCTCTCTCTCTTTGTCTCTCTCTCTCTCTCTCTGTCTCTCTTCTATCTCTCTCTTTAAGGGAGACTGGGGGTTGAATGTGGCCAAAAATTCTTTGAAAGAACTCTTTTTGGGATATAATGTAGGCACATTTATTAAAAAGTGGTGGTGGTTAGGGCTTAGCCTCATCAGCTCATAACCTATGCACTCTTCTAATCACGATGTTTTGGATTGCTAATTATTTTCTCTTCTCCTATTACTATTTCCTCTCATTATTATACAGCCTTCTTCATCACCTGGCATTATGCTTCTGGGTGTCCTTGTACCAATTCTCTCCACCTCAGCCTGTCATAAAGCAGTTGGTTTCCTCTTATCACTCATCAATTTGATATATCTTGCAGAATTATCTAACCAAGTTTCCACATGATATTGTTACATTCTATTTACAGTAACTGAAAATCTATGTGGATAAACTGACTATAGACATATATAGCATAATTTATGATTATTAGTTATAGATGTCTGCTTTGGAGCATACTGCTATACTGACACATGATCTCAAGCAAAATATATTGGCCTACTACTAATTTATCCACAGTTTCTAATAATTTTAGATAATCCATTGACAATTTTCAGTGCTACAATATCAATAAAATGATTTTCTTTCATGTATCAGTGATAGTAAATTTGCTTTATATAAAGGCCTCAGCAACTACCATTTACACCTGGACAAGTTAAAAAGCGTGACTATAAATCAACATCAAATAGAACAGTAAAGATCAACTATACCTCAAGAATAGCTGTTGAAAACCAGATTAGAGCCTAAGCTCTCCAGAAACAACTTTGATTTATGTATATGAAATTAAGACACTGCTCTACCATCAAGCAGCATTATAGGAAAATTATATATACTTAGGGAGACTAGATTTAGTAAGCAAGTATTTTGGATATCTTTGATGTTATGATAACAGGTGATAATTTAGGGAATGCTTGGCAGGTGTCCTGAATATAGGCAATTTTGCAGCTTAATGAGTATATTTTCACCTACTGTTTCAAGAATTGCTCCTGCCAGAGGCTACGAGCAATCGTATAAGATATTGAAATTTATCATGCACTGTCATTTTAGTCTGTGAATTAGTGGGCCACTGGAGGTATAAGCTTTAACTTCTCCAAATCTTTCTGAAAATATAATATTTCTCTTAAGGAATAATGGTTATGATCAACATAATTCCATGTATTCATACTATTATATATTTTTTCCCACATACCTTCCTTATACATTTATATAACTCAATAACTAGATTATTAATACCTTTGGAGGATGATTTGAGGCATTCGACAATGTTAGAAACTTGTAAAATTCAGTTTTAGGGAACAACAGTCATGAAATAATATATATAGTATGTTTCTTGATAACACGGGTCTGTAATCAATTTATTACATTTT
Source organism: Piliocolobus tephrosceles (assembly GCF_002776525.5). Lineage (NCBI taxonomy): Eukaryota > Metazoa > Chordata > Mammalia > Primates > Cercopithecidae > Piliocolobus > Piliocolobus tephrosceles. The sequence continues at coordinate 135,456,142 of NC_045441.1, read as the reverse complement.
TATGCCAATTACTATTCTTGTTAGGCTACTGAGAGTGATTATATAATCTGAATATGCTGCAATCCATTTTTCTGGTGTGCTGGAGCCAACCCACACCAGTGGTTGAGAGCTTATAATTAAATACTAGGAAGTTTCAAGCCAGTAGTTAAATGTATCCATCATTAAAAATTGGATTTTACTCTGACTTATGTCCTTGAGTTTATTCAAAGCTATCATATATGGATGGTAAAGATATGATGAGGTGTCACTACGCACCTCTTCCTAACTCCGGGGTCAGCACTGTCATGTTGGTAATTAGAAATCTGCCATGGTGGGTGTATTTACACCATAAAAATCAGCAAACACTACGAATTGGTATTTTTAATATATAAACCAACTCTGCAAGATTCTTGCTACAATCAGACAATGCACACAAACAGAGAAATCTAAAAGTCAGGCCTAGATGAAAAAGAGTTCAGGGAAGCCTGATTGGAGTTTGGTCAGGAAGAAAATCTTCTGTCAGTTGAGATAAATAAAACTTCAAAAGGAGAAACAAGGAGGGAAGAGCATTGCAAATGAGAAATAGCATTAAATATTTATCAGTATACGTTTGCCTGTAAGGCATGACATATCTCCTCTTCATTTATTATGAGTAGGTGAGATGAGAGGACACAAAATTAGGGAGGATTGGTAATTTATTTTTAAAACATCTCGGAACCACTGTGGCTCCTGAAAATCCTGGCATAAGATTTTCTCAATAGTTAATACCATGAAAGAAACTCACTTTTTATGTAATTTGTGTACAAATCATCCCTAAAAGCCAGATGATCTGTAAATTTTTGAGACAAAAAAGAAAACAAAAAGTTTAATGTATTTACTCAATGATCCAAATATACCAAAATGTATGTTGGGTTATAAGGAGGCACGTTTATAAAAAGTGTGTGAGTGTGTATGTAAAAAGTAGTAAGAAAATAAGTTATAGAATAAAGTAATAGAGGTGCAAACACCAAATAGAGCTGTAAGATCCTAGAAGAGATAATGATTACCAACCCAGGCTCATCTGGAAAAGCCTGAGAAGGCTACATATGGAAAATGACAAGATGGATTATTGTGTCAAATAACATTACAACTGGATGGTAGTTAAGGCAATGGAAACAGATTCTATTCAGTATTATTGCAATAGGGTAAAAGGGACCTCAGAACAGAACTGGGTTCAATTCCTGATACAGCATGAACAAGGGAGGATTACAGGCAAAAAGCACAGTGTGAGTCAGTGGCTGGAAAATTACTTAGAAGTAATATTAGAAGTAAGGAGGAATTCTGTCTAAACTAACCAATGAGGATTCTTGCTGAAGACAGGCCAGGGTCACCACATATGATTCCTTTCACATCAATTGGAGGATAGTGGAGGGTAGCGAACCCAATTAGATATTGACAGTGATCAGATATGGAGCATGGGAGAATCTGGCTACATCAACTCTGCAAGAGTCTTGCTAAAATTAAACCAACTCTGCCAGATTCTTGCTACAATTAGACAATGCACACAAACACAGAAGTCTAAAACTCAGGCCTAGTTGAAAAAGAGTTCAGGGAAGCCTGACTGGAGTTTGGTCAAGAAGAAAATCTTTTGTCAGTTGAGATAAATAAAACTTCAAAAGGAGAAACAAGGACGGAAGAGCATTGCAAATGAGAAATAGCATGAGCAGAGATACGGAGATGAGGGAGTATTAATAGAAAGGTACCAATTGATTGTGATTGTTTTGCACAATCCAAAACATTTAATGAGTACTTGCCACATTCCACGCACTGATCTTTGCTCTGTGAAGAAACCAGGAAGTTTCTGGGATGAGAAGGCAGTGGTGGAGGGAGTGACGCTGAGGACTGGCAGGTTTTAGGGTCTTGAATATTATTTATTTAAAAGCACAAAAATAGAGCTTTGACTTTAAGAACAGGGCTAAGATTCTTTTCACAGATACAAGTTTTTACATTTATACATGTTTCTCTTATTCATTCAACCCTCTCTCCTGATCCCTTCTCCATCTCTTTAGTGGGAGCCCAAGGAACAGAAGGGCTGGTTCAACATGAGCCATTTATGCAAGCCAGCTGCTTCCTTCTTCACTGGAATCTGGTCACTAATGGACTGGTCTAGCTTAGGAGTTCCCCTGGGGTTGGAAGCAATAACCAAGCTCTCAGGTAGGAAGACTTTCAGGGTATCACCACTCAGGGATACATAATATTAATAATAATAATAATAACAATAATAACAACAAACATAGTAAACAGGGTAAATATACCCCTGCATAGGACAGAGAAAGATGAAGTTGGAGGTTTTGGCCTGTGGAAGGGAGCAGTCTTGGTCAGGGTTACTATGGTTTATGAGAGATGTATCTGACAGCAATAACTAAAGCACACCCTGAGAATCGCCCTGTATGGCAGACATACCTGAAAGCAGTAAAACACTTAAGAAATGAGGGTTGCTAAGGAAAGGGTACTAAGTGAAAATGCTACGTAAACTACATGCAGTTTGCAAGCTGTAGCAGTTCTGTCCAGCCTGCCACCACTGGACTGTCCTGTAAGTATGTCTGCATCAAATAAACCCCATGTTTCATTCACTGGCTCTGGGTCTCTTCCTCACCCTCTTGAACCTGGTACCATCCCAATTGAAGTTAATACATATCTGGTATAATATATGGATATTTTTTGCCTTGAAGGGCAAACTGCAGCCTTTCCTCATTTTGATCCAGGAGATGATTTTTTTGAACCTGAAGTTTAATTCCTACGTTGGTTCTGATCTGTCCACAATAATATTTCGGTACCAGAAAGTAGGAATCTGGAGGATTTTCATGTCTGAGGAGTAATCTCTGGAATGACTGGATTCTTGGGAATTGGAGTGACACATGGCTTATAACTACAGTGCAGAGACTGAGTCACATACATCCACAAACAATACAGCTTCTCAGTAGACTCTGGAGCAGGCGGGAAAGCAGGCAGGCATACAGTGCAGTGTGGAGTAACTTTGGTACCATCTGGTCCACGGGCAGTAATGCCAGCACTAACCACATATCTAAGGGGGACACTTCCACCACTGCCTTGTCCAGATCTTCTTTGTATTTCTCATTTTTCTGGTTTAGGGAGACTCTTTTCTCATGGATATTCTTCTCCTGAAGACCAGATGCCACAGAGCTCCTCAGCTCAGAATGAACCTTCTCTGTAGGAACCTGGGAGGCTACCAAGCCACAGAGATTTTCCATCCTACTGAACAGAGTTGGCACTGGCTTCGTTTTTTCCATCCAGGTTTCATGACAGCCAGATTTGGATTGGCGTAATTGGCAAAAACAGACATCTTAGGCTCAGGAGCTGAAGCTCTTTCTTCTCTTGGTCATGGCAAATGGGTAAGAGGAAATGAAAAATGACTCTTTTGGCTTTGAAAACTGATGGACGGTGATACTCCAAATTAATACAGAGAATACTGGAGAAGGGTGTTGAAAAGGAGAAGTGTTATCCCAAATTGAATTTGAGGCAGGTTAAGTTTCAGATGAATTCAGAGCATCTTTGAGTAAAGATCAGCAAAGAAAATGCGGAAACAGGACTCAGACAGGACTGGAATTACAGATCCAGAACATTTTATGATAGGTGATGATGCTGTTAGAGTAGTGGACACCACCCACAAAGGATTAGATGAACACAAAGAAGATAAAAGCATAACTTGCAGAACACTTCATCATAAATACAGCATTGGGAAAAAGAAGCCAATAAAATAGACAGTGACATTGCATTCAGAATGCAGGTTGATTATGGATGCAGGGTTTCTTCTACCTAATAAACCGAACGTAAAAATCATCCTAACTGCTCTACAGTCTCCGCATTGACCCTCGTATATGGCAGCTGAATAAGTGGTGCTTGATCAAGATTTTATCAATAGACTGCTAAAATTCCACATCTATTTTCATACTCAGGTATTCTTGGCTATTTTCTCAATTATTTTATACATCATGAAATCCCCTGGCATTGACACAGCTCCACATTGGCCACCTATTTTGACCCTTTAAATGTCACAACAAATTTCTTTGAAGAACCTATTGTTTTTCTTCTGTGGTTAAGGCCTCATTGTGTGGGAGCACAGGCTGAGTATCCCTTATCTGAAATGCTTGGGACACAAAGTGTTTCAGACTTCAGAATTGGTTCAGTTCCACATCTACCACCTATTTTGATCCTTTAAATGTCAGAACCGATTCCTTCAACGAATCTATTGTTTTCCCTCTATGGTTAAGGCCTCATTGTGTGGAAGTACAGGCTGAGTATCCCTTATCTGAAATGCTTGGGACACAAAGTGTTTCAGACTTTGGAATATTTGTATATATATATAATGAGATATCTTGGAGATGGAATTCAAGCATAAACACAGAAATCATGTATGCTTTATATATACCATACACACACAGCCTGAGGGTAATTTTATGTAACACTTTAAATAATTCGTGCATGAAACAAAGTTTGTATACATTGCACCATCAGAAAGCAGAGGCATCACTATCTCAGCCACCCCTGTGGAAAATCTGTGGTGGTTTGGTCTCACCATCATTCCTGACTCTGAATTTATATGCTACCAATAAGCAAACATTTTCTCATACTTAGTCACGTGTCAGGACTTAACCATAAAACAATCTAACATACCATTAATATAAGAAAAACAATGTGTCCAGGGTAACTGTGTAACACAGTAGCATCACCAGAATACCTGTATCAGCTGTTAAAGAACAGCAGCAACCAACCATGGCAAGCTTTCAGTCCCTGCCTACCACGCTGTGTGTTACCCTTTGTGGGCATGATTGCATGGGGAAACCTGGGCATGCAAAGAAACATATCACAGTTGAGGGAGGCAGAGAGAATCTCTTTGTCTTTGAGGATGCTGAATACATGGTGTGTTGTGCATCTGCATTTTAGCTTCGGTCTATCACACAAGGTCCAGTATGGAATTTTCCACTTATGGTGTCATGGTGGCACTCAAAGAGTTTTGGATTTGGAAGTATTTTGAATTTCAGATTTTTGGATGAGGTACTCTCAACCTGTACCGTCATTGAGAGTTGGAGGGTGGCGTTTTGTTTCATTCATTAAAAAATTAATTTCATATTCTAGTGACTTTGATAGGAGCTGTGTAATAATGGAGGGTGGACAGGCATGATCATTGTCATTAAAAACTTACAGTCTACTTTGGGAGATAAACATTCATCAAAAAAATTCTCACTGATATTGAAATTGTGTGTTATGAATAATAATATGTGTCATATTACAGAAGACATCCCTGATGACTAAGTGTTTGAATTGAGTTTTAAATGAAAAATAGAAGTCAGCTGGGCAACTTATGTAAAGTGGGAAGCATTCCTTGTAGAAGAAACAACTTGTGTCATGACCCTGTAGTGCCTTCTGGAAACAAAACAAAGCAAAAGTCAATGTGGTGAGAACAAAATGTGAGAAGACAATGAAGCCAGAAAGTTAGGTAGAAGTCAAGTCATATGAGCTCGTTCTTCCTTCCTCCTGGGACACAGCTAAAATTCATTCCTCCGTAGACAGAGTCGAAACACTGAGTTCTGGCCAAAGTAATGTGAGTGAAAGGGGCTCAGGCTTCTTCTACAGAAGCTCATGAAAATCTCTTTTGTGCTCCATTCTATTCTATTCTGTTCTGTTCTGTTCTTTCTTTTCCTGGTCTACTATGTGGATGCAGAGGAACCAAAGGAAAACTCTGCTCCCTGTATCATGTGGAGGGCGCCTCCTGCAAAACACGAACACACACTTTAACCTCACTTGAATAACACATAAACTTACATTGCAACATTCCATTATATATTTGGGGGCTTTTTTTTTAAATTATGCTTTACATTCGGGGATATATGTGCAGAACGTGCAGGTTTGTTACATAGGTATACACATACCATGGTGGTTTGTTGCACTCATCAGTCCGTCATCTGCATTGGGTATTTCTCCTAATGCTATCCCTCCCCTATCCCGCCACCACCCGACAGGCCCTGATGTGTGATGTTTCCCTCCCTGTGTCCGTGTGTTCTCATTGTTCAACTTCCAGTTATCAGTGAGAACATGTGGTGTTTAGTTTTATGTTCTTGTGTTAGTTTGCTGAGAATGATGGTTTCCAGCTTCATCCATGTCCCTGCAAATGACATGAACTCATCCTTTTTTTATGGCTGCATAGTATTCCATGGTGTATATGTGCCACATTTGTTTGATCCAGTCTATTACTGATGGGCATTTGGGTTGATTCCAAGTCTTTGCTATTGTGAATAGTGCTGCAATAAACGTACGTGTGCATGTGTCTTTGGGGCTTGTTTTTTTATAGCAGTGAGTGTTTTAGTACACCTTGTTTTGTATAGTAAGCCTATCTACACTCCAATTTCAATAGCATTCTTAGAGCAATATTGCTCATACTGTTTTATAAAACATTCCAAAAACTTTCTAGAAATGGGATAGGGGAGCTTGTGAGTATGTGAAATGAAGTAACAAGAAATATTTAAGGAAATGTTCTGTGGGTGTCTAAGGAGGCTAAGGAAAAGGAAAGACAGCAAATGAGGTGACCTTTAAGAACTATAGTGACATGAAATTTTACAACTGAAGTGGGAAGCAGTTAAGAAGTATTGCAAATCCTTTGCAAATATTATATACAGCAGCTAAAGTATATCAGATCACTAAATAATTGTGATCTTACATCAGTTTCTATAAAAAGGGCTCAGAAGATTGTTGGTTCAAAATTTCATATGTGGGCCAGGCACAGTGGCTCACACTTGTAATCCCAGCACTGTGGGAGGCCAAGGCCGGCAGATAGCTTGAGCCCACGAGTTGGAAACCAGCCTGGGCAACAGGGCAAAATCCTGTCTCTACCAAAATTTTTAAAAAATAGCCAGGTGTGGTGGCACACACTCATAGTCCCAGCTACTCAGGAGACTGAGGTATGAAGATCACCTGAGCCTGGGGAGGTCGAGACTGCAATGAGCAGTGATCATGCCACTGCACCTCAGCCTGAGTGACAGAGTAAACTTAAAAAAAAAATACATACAATAAGCTGTAATTTCTCACCTGTAGTATATTTTGTTTTGCTTACAGAATGTACTTTAATAAATATATTTGAAAATGACAGAAACATAATATTTTAAAAAGTATCTCAGTCTACACATGAAGATTTAGTTTTCAGTATTCCAAAGATCATGTAATGGAATGAAATAAAATTTCCAAATTTATAAAGTAAAGAAGTGCTGCTCTCTTATGAATTTCCACTCTAAATTCATCAATTTAAGATATATGTGGCCTTTTTTTGTACTTTAAAATTTAAGAAAATTCAGAATACTTAATCTCATCCTGAATCCAAGTGTAATAAATTACAAACCACGCCCAAATCTCTGCCTACTGAAAACTTCTGAAAGTGGAAGAGAATATAGAGACCACAGCCGACTCCCTACAATATTGTAAATGGCAACGTGAATCCATAGCAGGCTTAATTTAAAGCATCTATTTTCTAATACCATTGACATTTACACACACACACACACACACACACACACACACCCGGTTTGTTTGAAAATTAATCATCAGGCCGAGCGCGGTGGCTCACACCTGTAATCCCAGCACTTTGGGAGGCCAAGGTGGGCAGATCACCTGAGGTCAGGAATTGGAGACCAACCTGGCCAACATGGTGAAATCCCCATCTCTACTAAAAATACAAAAGTGTGCCAGGCATGGTGGCGTGCACCTGTAATCAAGAGGCTACTCAGGAGGCTGAGGCAGGAGAATCGCTTGAACCTGGGAGGTGGAGGTTGCAGTGAGCTGAGATCGCGAAACTGCACTCTAGCCTGGGTGATTAGGGCAAAATTCCATGTCGAAAAGAATGAAAAATAAAATTAATCATCAGATGCGTATTAATCAAACACACGCACAAACTTGCAGACATATATATTAACATCATATGCACATATAAATAATGACATTTGTATGTGTGTGCTTGTGTGTGTGTGTATGTGGTGGTGGTATTCCAAATATGTGTTTATAAATCACATTAAAATTTGATTAAAAGGTGATGATGTGGAGATACTTAGGTGTTTGGAATCATACAGAGCTGAGAGCTAAGCAGCAGCTCTACACTTATTCTCTAAAAATTAGTCTTATGTCCTTCTTAGGGAGACCCCACTCCTCAGTTCCTCACTGAGCTAGCAGGATTACATGAAATTGATAAAAGATATTTGGAGAGGCTGTACAAATGAGAACAGTAAGTTTTGTACCTCCAAGGAGCTGAGAGTCGAGTAGAAACTATTTATAGCTAATAATTAATGGCCATATATTAGAATAGGTGCTAATAAAAAGGCAGGCCCATGTATACACAGGCCCCAGGAAAGGACTGGCCTGGTAATATCACCATGGGTATGCACCCAGACACCTTTTGTGGCATCAAGTCTGGTGGCATCAGAAAGCAGACTGGAAGAAACAGTTCTCATCATATGACTTTAAAATGTAAAACTATAAATGAAGAGCAATGAATGAGTTTGTTAAAAAAAAAAAAATCAAACGCTCATGTTTGGCGATACCACAATATTTAATAAGAAATATTTAAGAATGATTGTGTCATTCTTATTGTTGCTATAAAAAAAAGTCTACCACATTTCAAAATAAGATTTTTTTTTTCATAGCAAAAATGACCCTGACAATTATTTTTTGAAGAGACTGTGCCCTTGCTGGCAAAACAGTGCATGCTCATTAACAGTTAGGCTGGCTAAGATCCAGCTGGGTCAAATGCTGATTAATTAGCTCATCTGATTGTCAGAGGAACAACCCTTTCTCATATGAACTGTCACCAACTTCGAAATTTCTCATCAAAGGTCCTTAAAGTCACCAAAATGCATTTACAATCATTTTCTGTCTACTGTTTTTGTTGTAAATGTATCCTTTATCCATTATCTAATTTTACTTTCACTGATAACATAGCATTTTATGAAGCGTTTGTATAGCCTCCCAAAAACACCTTTTATTAACCTGGTGTGATCCTGCTAGTTCAATGAAGTAGTGAGGAGGGGTGTTCACTCAGAAGGCCCGAAGTGTGATCTCTAGAGACTAAGCATAGAGCTGCAGCTTGGCTATCAGCTGTGTATGATTCTAAATACCTGAGTTTCACCGTGTCACCATCTCTCAGGCTTGTATCACGCCAACTGCTCTTATTACATTTTAGTGTGATTTATAATCACGTTTGGAAGTTAACACCACCACACACACACAAATGTTATGGTTATTTATGTGTATGTATGTGATGTTAATATATATGTGTGTGTTAATACATACATGTGCATGTTTATGTGTGTGTGATTAATATGTACCTGATGGTTAATTCTCTTTGGTGAACTCTAACAAACCCTATATGTGTGGGGGGAGTGTGTGCGTATGTGTGTGTAAATGTCAATGGTATTAGAAAATAGATGCTTTATGTTGAGCCTGATATTAATTCACTTTGCTATGTAGAATATTGTAGGGAGTCAGCCGTAGGCTCTATACTCTCTCCTAACTTCAGAAGTTTTCATTAGGTAGAGATTTTTGTGTGGTTTATAATTTATTATACTTTGATTAAGGATGAGGCTAAGTATTCTGAATTTTCCTTAAATATTAAAGTTACAAAGAAAGGCCACATATATCTTAAATTAATTAATTTAGAGTGGGAATTCATAAGAGAGCAGCACTTCTTTAGTTTATAAATTTGGAAATTTTATTTAATTCCATTTAATGATGTTTGGAATACTGCAAACTAAATCTTAATGTGTAGACCCAGATACGTCTTAAAATATTATTTTTCTGTCATTTCAATATATATTTATTAAAGCACATTCTTTAAGCAAAATAAAATATACCACAACTGTGAAATTACAGCTTGTGGTACATAATTTTGCTTTGTTTTCTTTTTTTTGTTTCGGGTTTGTTGTTGCTGTTGTTTGTTTGTTTTTTTGAGACAGGCTGTCTCACTTTGTCACCCAGGCCGGAGTTTAGTGGCATCATCATGGCTCACTATGACCTTGACCTCCCAGGCATAATTAATCCTCCTACCTCAGCCTCCTGAGTAGCTGGGACTATAGGTACACACTACCACACCCAACTCTTTCTCTCTCCTCTTTCTTTCTTTCTTTCTTTCTTTCTTTCTTTCTTTCTTTCTTTCTTTCTTTCTTTCTTTCTTTCTTTCTTTCTTTCTTTCTTTTTCTTTCTTTCTTTCCTTCTTTCTTTCTTTTTCTTTCTTTCTTTCTTTTTCTTTCTTTCTCTCTCTCTCTCTTCCTTCCTTCCTTCCTTCCTTCCTTCCTCTCTCTCTCTGTCTTTCTTTTCTTTCTTCTTCTCTTTCTTTCAAGGAGATGAGTTTTAGCCATGTTCTAAATTTCTAGGCCAATTTTGATAACTTGTCAATTTCATTTTTCATTGGTAACTCTGAATTCTTAAGATAACTTGACACTCATAGGAGAATAATGTAACAAAGTCATATGTAGAAAATTAGTTTATCTTTTCAGATAAACTTTCCTAACTAAATATGTTGTAAAGCATTTGCACAAGTTTTTCATTTTATTCCGTTACCTCATTTAAGACTCAGGTGCTGAAAATGGGGATGAGACAGAGCAAAGATACTCAGGTTTAGGCCGGGTGTGGTGGCTCACACTTGTAATCCCAGCACTTTGGGAGGCAAAGGTGGGCAGATCATGAGGTCAGGAGATCGAGACCCTCCTGGATGATGTAGTGAAACTCCATGTCTACTAAAAATACAAAAATTAACTGGGTGTGGTGGCGTGTGCTTGTAATCCCTGCTACTCAGGAGGCTGAGGCAGGAAAATCGCTTGAACCAGGGAGTCGGAGGTTGCAGTAAGTAAGTCGGTACTGTGCCACTGCACTCCAGTCTGGTGACAGAGTGAGACTCCAAAAAAAAAAAAAAAAAAAAACCCACCAAGATACTCAACTTTGGGCCAAGAATTTCAGGACCACCAACACATTGTGATCCAGTACATGAACTGAATTGGCTCAGATGGGACTGTTTTGGTTTCCTTCTTTGGTGTGAAGGAATAGGACCCCAAACAGGTTAAATATAGGTGTCACTTTGATGCCTCATCAGTGCCCTACTATTATTCCAAATTTAACTCTAATATTTTTGAGTATCATTCCCTTTGTCATACAGTGATTTAGAAGAATCTGACCCAACCTACAACTCCAAAAGTGATCCTAAGGATAATCCCATAACCTTTGCAATAATGGGTTTAAGAACATTGGCCAAAAGGTCCTTGGCTTTCTCCTAGCCATTAGGATTGCTTCAGAACTGAGCGCAGTCATGCCATTGAGACACAGGAGAGATGTAGAGGCAGGGCCGGCTTCCGGAAGAAGAAGCTTCCTTACTGCGACAGGAGAGCTTATGGAAATAATGCACTCTCTTCCAATGAATGCTGTAGTGTCAGGATGTGAAGGTAGGTTTCTGTAACTAGCCAACATAAAAGGGGGGCCCCAAAGACAACAAGCAAATAAAAGAACGCACCACTGTGGAAAGGAAAGCAGACTCCTTAAATCAATCGTGACTGTTTCCCCAGCTCATGTTCCAAACTATGTCAGCAAATAAATTCCCTGGTTGTTTAAGCTAGACTTATTTGGGTTTTCCATTACTTGCAGCTAAAGGTACCCTTCTGATAGTTTTACTATGCACTAGGCATTGTATTAGCACTAACTAACTGAATTCTTTAAGTGCAGTGATGATTATCCACATTATACAGATAAGAAAACCGAAGCTCAGGTATCAGTGTAACATGGAAGTATCAGATACTATTATATCAGAATACTATTCAGATACTATATACTATATACAGAATACTATATCAGATACTGTTATATCGGAATATAATAGTATCAGTGTAACATAGAAGAGCCCATAATTTTAAACAAGTATTTGTTGTTTGCTTGTGTTCCTGACTCTAAAGCCTAGGAGTGAAATTGTTTTACTTTGAAAAATAACATTTAACAAATTATTTCAGTCTCCCTATGTCAGTACTTTTTAGGGTTTATTAGTAATTTTGAAATATTTTGTCTTAAAAAAATAGATAGGAAAACTTGGGCTGCTAGGCCTGAGTTAATGATGTCTTATAAATCTAGATTTATAATCTATATCAGAGACAAATATATAAGACCCATACACTTGCCTACAAGAGAAGTGGCATTCAAAAAATGCATTCATAAAAAAGGAACTTAATCCCAAATCGTTATCCAAAACCAGCTCTAGTACAAGGAGAGTGTTACACAACTGTGTATAAATATGGCTCAGAATATCTTTAGGGTATTTTTCCAAATTGAATTTCAAAGAGTTATGTCATCTATATGAAATAGCAAATATAAATAAAGCATATGGGCTAAGGTCATGCAAAAGTAATGCTAAAGGAAACTGATACTTATATAAATTGCATTATACTTAACAATGGAAACATAAAAATGTAACAAGACCTGTATTAATCTTGTCACCTCAATGTTTTATAAGAACTGATTTAAGATACGTATGTTTTCCAATTATATTATAAGCGATCTCTTGTTCTGAATTTCTTCCATTTGTCTTAAAAATAGCTGCAATGGTTTGTTAAAAAGCTAAACCCAAACCTTCCCTGATCCACTTCCCCTCTGGTGACGAGGAATCTGTGGGCCTTCTTTGCCTTCCTTCTCCCTTCAAATTCTCGTGCTCAACTTCGTTCCCCTTTCAACCCTCAGATATCTCACGTTTTCTCTCACTGGGGTTTGAAAACTGATTGAACTACAATCAAGTAATTCAAGTGGTGATTCCAACAGCTGCCTCTATCCACTGTGCCTCGCTTCCCTTTCTTTCACGAGACGTTGTTCTCTTTCCTTCACTTCCAGGACCCTACACTCCTCCCAGTATTTCTCCTGGATATTTCTTGATCACTTTCTCAGATTGCTCTTTTCTCCATTCTTCAATACCAGATCCTCAAAGTTATGTCCTTAGTCTTCTTTTCTTTCTATTAGACATTTCCCACCTAAGCAGTGACTCCGGCTGCTCCCACGCTATGGTTATCATTGCGTGCTGATGATTCCAAAGGCTCTCCTGGAGATAACGCATTCAGGCAACATACTACAAGATAACCATCTCCAAGATATTAAAACATAGGGAACAAAATGCCTAGTGTTGCCTCGTTATCTATTAATGAGCATTATATATTAAATATTACAAATATATTAATATGACTATGTTTAATATTTATACTTAATATCATAAATATATTAATATTATATTTATATTTATAGATCAGAATGAGGATACTAAAGAGCTGCTCAGTATTTAGAAAAGTGATAATAAAAGCAAAAAAACCCATTTATTTTCCTTTTTAGAGACAGGGAAGGTTCACTCTGCTTTATTCTCTAACCTAAATATACTAGGTGAAATCTATGAAAATAGAAACACATTCAGAGTGATCTGGTCTCTGCATTGCTTGGGTTCATTTTCACCAATATTCCAGTAGTACCTTTGTGCTGTTACTCACCCTGGATAAGGCTTTCTAGAGTTGTCCATGTGAAAAACATCTTGATCACAAATCAACACCTGCAATTCCAAGTGTCTGACTTTGTGACTTTCAAATCAGGGCTTGTGTTATAAATCACTGTTTATTTTCTCTCCCTGTAGCATCTTAATTTCTATGACACGTCCCTTATTATCAGCTGTTACAGCATTCTCTAGGATGATAGCCTATGTCTTTGGGGTGTCTTCTAAGGCTGCCCAAAGTGAATTTAAATGATGATATAACCTCTATTTTAACTCAGGTCACCCCAAAATATCCTCTTGAGAAAACCCAACCAGTTGTTTTTGTGTAACATAGCACAGTAACAGAAAGAGATAAATGTATGATTCTATATGCATGCAAAAGACGAAAAAAGACATGAAAATATAATCTCAAAGCCTTTAGGAAGTTACACTTGATTTTGCTATGGGGAAATCTTTTCTTGAAGTCACCCACTCAAGACTAGATTTTTTTTGTGATGGTGGATTGATTACCCATTAACCTTCACTAGAGTTCTAGTAAGGGCTTCTTTAGAGGGAACAGAAATCTTATTTTCTCTTATTGCCAGACCACTCTTTTGTTCTTCATTGTTGCCATAGTTATTATTGTATTACAGCTATTTATGCATATGACCACATTTATAGATTGTAAACTCCTCATGGTCAGAATACCCTTATCTTATCAACTCTTACTACATCATTTTGGGCAATAAGAAAAAACGGCATTGGAAACATTTCTAGTTGAGTTTAGACAATGCTACTATTATTTGACAATCAACTTGGAAGCATGATTTCCTCTGTACCTTAGCACCGTGTTCAACAACAACAAAAATGTATGATTAAAGTAGTTTAAAAACATAAATTTCATCTAATTTAATATGAAAAATATCTACATAAAATAAAATTGGATTATTCAAATAATCCTTTTTTCTGCTAAAAGTGGCCATCATTTCCTTGTTTATTATAATACATTACATTGAGCTTTGACCTTTGATAACCATTTTACAAAATTATGTTGGATTAATGCACCTGATATTTTTGTAACCTAAATTTTCTCCTTTTTCTCTCAGCATAGGTCACTTTCAATTTTCTATCAGCAGTTAAAATGTTATTGTTTTCATAAAATTTCAATTCTAAACCTAATTTGTATAATCTTGGAAAGCTCAGCTACTGCTATTATAATTATTTCATTGGAATAACACTGAAACATTATATATTATTGCAATATAACAAAATAAAATAAAGTATCTTAGGAGATGGCTGATTCTGACCTTTCTATCACCTGGTGGAGAAAGGCATTTCTTGCATATAATAACCTGTAGGAAAATGCTAGATCTTTCTGGAAACATACATTTTAGTCACTTAGGCAATGGAGACCTTATATTTTAAGAATAATTTACGATTCTGAAGATGAATCTGGATTTCCACCAATTCTTAGGTCCGTGCGTTTTGTGGCATTGATTAAGCACAGAGGGTGTGTTTGTCAACCAGCCTTTCCTTGAAAGGTTTAAAGTTGCTTAAGACTCAGAATTTTAGCCTTCATCATGATTCAGTCATATTGTTCTGAATTATGTAATATTTGACTAGTGGTTCCATCAGCTGAATTAATTTTTCAATTGTCTCTAATTGCCTTTTATTTCTTGGGGTGATTTTTCACACAAATTTGAGGTGAGAGTGTCATTTGGCCAAATGTATCTAAGCTTGCCATTTATTCAGCATTTATTAACTAGCAGCTACTATTTTCCAGACACAGATTGACCTAGGTAATGGGGATAAAGCTTTGATGAAAACATACACAATATCCAGCTTACCTTGAGCTTATATTTTAACAACGTGTACCACAAAACAAATCAGCAGTTCTAACATTTCCTAAATATGATCAAATATGATCTCAATTGACAAACATTCTTCATTACATGCATTTAATAAAGCAAACATCATATATTAAGACAAAACATGCACTTACAGGAGTGTGGGCTAGGAAAGAAGAAATAATGAAATACGCAGAAAATAGTTTGGGTTTTGAGCTCAGAAAAATGTGATTTGTTTCTAATTTGCTTCCATATATTTAGATCTTGCCAAAGTACTTACGAAATCTCTTGAATCTTTTTTTTTTTTTTAATTGGGGATAATACCTCATTTGTTTTCAGAGTTGTTCTGAGGATTCTGTAACTGTAGAAAATATTTTCTTTTACAATGTAGCAATTAATCAAGGTAATAAGAGTTATATAAAGGTGTGGTCACTGCCTACTTTCACAAAAACTTTAAATTATCATTTGAGATGCAAACTTCAATAAAAAACAAACGAGTCATATACTGAATGTTACTTTTAACAAACAAGTCATATAATTCTGGTTATCTAAGTAAAGTATGAAATCAATGGTTATGAATAAAATTACCCTGTTAAATTTCTACCACTGCAGAATTATTCTATACATTAATAAACCAGAAAAGCTATACATTAGTATTTAGTGTTTAACAAAAAAGTCCTGCTGTCTTTTTAACTGCTTACTGAAAATACGTGCTTTAAGCATAGGAAATATAATTGGTTAGGTGAGGGGAAAGAGTGTATTTGGGGGTGAATTTTGAGTTTGCTGTCTTTGTTGCAACTAAAATTGTAGAATCATGAGCTTCTATAAGCAGCAAGTTAAGAGTCAAGAAATTGGATCAGAAAGAGGTTTAAGAGAATGTGGGTTAAAAGTGAAAGGGGATATTCTCTGCAATATTATATACACTAAGAAACTTCAAGGGAAGTTGTTATTTCCACATAAATAATTTTATATTATATGATATTGAGGCACCAAAAATTACATCTTATTTTCTACTCAATGCCATTTGTATTTTTGTTTGTTTGTTAGATTCATGTGAGGGGGTTGAAATTAAACAGCTTGTGTCTAGGGTAATTTTTAGTCTCTTCCTGGAACCAAATTTGTGAAGTGATTAATGATGAACTACGTATCTTTCAATGAGTGAGTCTCTAGCAGGCAGTCAGCAGCAGAGTACCCGTTAGACTGATGTGAAAGCTTAAGTGAAGGTTAACAGTCTGTTCAATTTATGGAGCTTTCTGGAGGGTTGCAAACACTATTTACCATAACGTTAACTTCTCAGTGGGCTGGCATTTTGGCAACACAAAGAGGTCGGAGGCACTTCCTATTATAACATTCTCATTAGTCAACAGATCGTGGTGTATAGGTGGCTATATTATCATCAATACAATCCATCTTTAAGATTTCTAGAGGCTGTTTGCTTATTTAGGTTTATAGATCCTATCATATCTTTCCTCTGTAGAGCTCAGAAAGGAATGGAATTTTGAGAAGTAGCTGTTTGAGACTTAATGAAAATAATACTTGTTTAGAAAATGTTTAACAACAACAACAAAAAAATAAGAAGGAATCAGATATTGGCTATGTACATTCCCAAGTGAAATGTATCAAGACCTGAAATTTCTCTGTTGGATCGAAAGTGTAATGAAATCACCTAGGGAGAGTGATTTTATATCATTATGGACAGACCTTTTTTCCCGGCAAAAATATATTTAGAAGACAAATAAATAAACACAAAGTAAAACACGTCAGCTACAATTTTGGAGACCCAGGTCTCAAGGGATTGGTCATCTGTTTTACATTGTTAAAAATTATTTAAAGGACTTTTTCTTCTGGAAAATTATAGGAAGTATACTATGAAAAATAGAAAAAATTGAAAGGGGAGTTAATGGAGCAGGGATTTTTTAAAAATCTGACTTAATTCACATTTACTAGCTGTCTATAGCAAGTAACAAATTCACAGTTATAAGTGCATCACCTGTGGTAAGGAGTGTAAGTTTTGAAGTTCACATCCTGGAGCTTAGCAGTTACAGGTTAGATGATGTTGAACAGATTCACTTCTCTGACTCTTTAATTTTCTCATTTATAAAGTAGAGATAAAATGAAGTTTGGGAGATACTTATAAAAGACAGCACATAGAAAATGCCAACGTATTGTAATTATTCAATAAAATATAGTAGAAATAAAATTTAAGTACACTGAATATACTGTAACCTCTTATGGAATCCTTTCTTTTCAAAATAGCACAATGTAACTTAAAACAATTAACTACCTCATTTGAAAAAAAATGGTATATAATATTCTTGTGTATCTTAGTTAAGGTTGTGTTTTCCTGGAGCTGAGGATGAACGACATGCATCTGCCTAAGACGCAGGTACAAGATCCAAGCGCCAAACATTGTATAATAAGAAATTAAATATTCAGTGCTTCAGATGTTCTCGGAGCAAAATTTAATATAGACTCACTAATGAACACTTGGGGAAGTACAGATTTACTAGTGGCTCCAGGCAAAACTATCATCTCACTCAATTAAGATTACACAGTTTAAATTCACGTTGCTGGGTTTACTTTCTGGTACCTGGAAAATATATTATAACTTAGAAATATTATTTAATGGGCAAAAATAATTTAGCAATACTTTAAAACTGTGAAAAGTAGTCAATATTAAAGGAAATAGGAACAAATTACTAAATTTATCAGAATAATTAATAACCAGGCATACAAAATTAAAATGATTGTCTATGGAGACTAGTCGGATGGTGACTTCTATGCTGCAACATCTTTGACCTGGGCTTCTACTCCCATACTTACCAGATCCAGGTCTCTGTATCTATACACATGTCCTTCTCTCTCTCAAGCAACCCTGAGTCGAAAACTGAAAACAAAATCACTGACTTTAACTCCTCACTTTTCAAAAGCCATGAAAAATGAACATACTTGTATTCATTATAATTAAAAATGAAATTAAATATTAATGTGTTCAAATTTGTGCATGTTTAATGAGCAAAGGAAATGGCTTTACAAATATTGATCTTGTTTATGGCCTTTATGTAGATATTCAAGAGTTTTATTTTTATACTAAGCTTTTTCTGTATGTTATTCAAAAAGAAATCCACTTTTTTTAAGTTGAAAATATTGTTGATTCCCTGAATATATATTTTAAATTTAATCAAGCAACAAGAAAGTTTAGAAGTCTAATTAGATGAAAACTGTGATATCTTGTTTAAATCTGCATGTTGGATTCTTGATAGTTACTACTACTATTTTGTTCTATAGTCACAGTGGAAGTGCTTTACATTTTGAACTTCTTAAAAATTAAAATTAGATTTTTGAGGAAATGCAGCCCATATTTCTAAAGGAATGTGTATGTTTGTAAACATAGGCAAATCTCTGCAGAAGGAAGCTCTAAATCTAGTCTCAACACTTAGGCAAAAACTTAACTGCCAATAAAAGAGAAGTCACAGATCCCTACCTCTTTACCCCTGGGCAGAACAACACTTTTGTTTCTATCTTTATTAAGTAAATAGTGTTTTTAACGAGCAAAAGCATTACTAAATTCACTCTATATTCTTCACTTTAAATATTACATAAAAATAATGTAATGAGAATGTATTAAATTAGGCTGATCTAATTCAGCAATCTAAGATATAACATTTCAAATTTGCAAAAATGAATGTTGACAGGTGATAAGATTATCAAATAATAGGTAACATTTCTTAAATTTAGAAATTCCAAAAGAAAGCCTGATTGTAATGATGTACCATCTGCAGTTATTACTGCAGAGCCCTCAGCAACTCAGGATTTAGGTATTTTATCAATCATCTACATATAGTGCTTCAGCTAAAAATAATTTTATTCATTCACTGAATACATGAAACTAGAAAAACGGTCATTATCCATCAAGATAGATGTGAATGTACTATTTTACAAAATCATCTCTAGAAATTTCCTGATTATGAGGAAATGGTAAAGAGAAATTCTAAGGCCTCCGTTCCTCATTTGCCTCAACAGAAATGTAGGAAAATCTTCCCCAACTTTCTGACCTGGGAGTTTACCAACTTGATCAGCACTTGTGTCAGAGGAAAGGTGACAAAATGGTGAGTTACTGCCTAAAATATCACAATAGGAACCATAATCAAGAAGCACAAGAACTCTAGCGTTTTTAGAGACAGCGGAGGAGGACCCCAAAGTACCTTCTGACCTGCCTTGAGGCTCAAAGCTAACCTCACGATGACTCCTGCTCACACTCTTGGTTCTTCTCCGTGGGCTCTCCCAAGGGCACTGGGGGTTACATAAATTTGAACTGTTGTACAATGTCCATATCTACCCCAATAAAACACATATCCCCTAAAAGTGTGGAAGATGTAAGCTGGTTGGTTTAAAATTCTCTTTTAAAATAAGCTTTCCTCTAGAAAGCACTTTCCAATGTTTAAAGTCTATTAAATAATGGTTCCGGATAAAACCTTAATGGCAACCTGGAAAGAAAACCCAACAAATCTTATCACCATATCACATGGGAGTCACATGTCCCGAATTATCCATTCATTATCTTGCTTCTGGATCCTTTTAGTACATTAACAAGGCCATATATTCAGTGACAGTATACAGTTCTTCACTGTCATGGGCTCCCACTGAAAATTACAAACAGATGTTGGCTGCTTTCAGGCCAGATGCCAGCACATCAGCAGGTGTTGAAGCCTATTTATTTGTACACAGAATATGTTGCAGGCTTGAATCACAATTAAGGTGTATCTTCGCCTCCTCCCATAGTCACTTCCTCTCTCCTTTCTTTTCCTTTTTTGTAAGCCTTTTGGAAGACAAGATTTAAGCCATATCGGTCATTATTGATATTTGTGGGTTAAAATGGCCCAAAACAAATTGTCAAAATTAACCATCCTGTGGCTGCTAGGAAGTTGCATTCTTCTATTTTTCTACCATGTTTAGAAAGATTTTATTGCCTTAGAGACATTGGTAATAAAATCGTGTTACATTTCTTTCAAACTTTGTTCCCACTGACAACATATTTCAGTTTTAAAAGTTGGCAATCTGGCCTTTTCCACCAGTATTAAAATTCCCTCAAAGAGAAGTAACTACTGCTGTCTCACTTGCTTTTATAACTTTAATATAGTAATAGACCAGTTTAAATGAGATGTACTTAAATATACAAATGTAATTATTGGATCAGCCCTATTTAATTTTTAAAAATCTATTCCCAATAATTACTAATTAATTACAAGTAAATACTTACTAAAAAGTGTTAACTTTTTAAAAAGTTCCTCTAGGCCGGGTGTGGTGGCTCATGCCTATAATCCCAGCACTTTGTGAGGCTAACACGGGTGGATCACAAGGTCAACAATTTGAGATCAGCCTGGTCAACATGATGAAACCCTGTCTCAACTAAGAATACAAAAATTAGCCAGGTGCAGTGGTAAACACCTGTAATCCCAGCTGTTCAGGAGGCTGAGGCAGGAGAATTGCTTGAACCCAGGAGGCAGAGGTTGCAGTGAGCTGAGATCACACCACTGCACTCCAGCCTGGGTGACGGATAAAAACGACAACAACAACAACAAACAGTTCTTCTGAAATACCAGGGTGTAAATGTATCACTAAAGCTTAAATGAACAGTTACTGTATATGCTGAGACTTTTGAGGATCTAACTTTTTATTCTAAGCCACTAGCCTTTTGTCAAAGCTCATCATTCTCTGACACAAAAATGTATGAGGGGAAACAAAAGGGGGGAAAAAGGAAGAAAGAAAGGCAGTTTGCAAACTTGCATGGCAACCTGATGTTTCAGACTAGGATGTTGAGCCGACAGGTAGTCCCCTCTGGTAGTGGGGATAAAAGTCTAGCAATTGTGTCAATCAGTAGGTCATTATCTACTGTTTCTATTGCTTTCAAAAAATGAAGAAGAAAGTAAGAAAGAAAAAGAGAGAGAAAGAAAATTAGATTCCGTTTTCACATACATTTTATAAGAAATTGCGGTTTTGGGTTGGTTGGTGTGTTCTTTTTTTGAGACGGAGTCTCGCTCTGTCATCAGGCTGGAGTACAGTGGCACGATCCTCCGCCTCCCGGAATCAAGCAATTCTCCTGCCTCAGACTCCCGGGTAGCAAGGACTACAGGTGTACACCACAACTCCCAGCTAATTTTTGCATTTTTAGTAGAGATGGAGTCTCACCGTGTTGGCCAGAATGGTCCCAATATCTTGAACTTGTTATTCACCCACCTTGGCCTCCCAAAGTGCTGGGATTACAGGTGTGAGCCACTGCACCCAGCCAAATTGTATTGTATGTATTAACCAGTTGGCTTTAATGAATATTGCATGCCTGACTTTAAAACAATTTAACTTTATGTCAAAAATGGAATTGTGAGATAATTTTGCTGTATGTGTGCGTGAACATGTGTGTTTGTGTAGAGTCCACTGTAATAAAATAAAACAAAAACAAATACAGACAACTCATCACAGAATTCTATGAAGAAAAATACGTGTTATTTTTGTTATGTTTTGTTTTGTTTTAAAGAACAGAGAAGTGAAGGGATTAAGGAGAAATACTTTAAAATCATGGAATCCCAGGATTGGAATGACATGTAGACATGGTCTTTATCTCCAGACTCGAATCCTATCAAGCACACCTCATATGACAGGTATCTCTTCCCTCCTCTTAGCATGTTCCAGTGAGCCTCTATTTCTTGTTAAATGGGGTATCCAGAAACAAAGTTTCCAGATACAAACAATTAAGACAACATAATAACATCGAATGTTATTGAAATAAAGCCACATTTTTTATGTGCCAGATAATATAACATGTATTTTTTTAACACCTATCTCATTTAGTCCTCTTAACAATCCTATTTAACACAGTAAGAAGAGAAACCCTATGAAGAAAAGATTAATTGAAAAACACTTACTTAGGATACTGACCAAGAACACATAGCTAATGTCAGAGCCTGGATTTACATCCAGGATATTTGGCACCAAAGCCTCAGGAATGCAAAATCCTCATACTGTGCTGTTGTAAGCCTGATAAGTAAAAATAACTGATTCCTCTTCGTGTGCACTGCTGCTAAATCATTCTCAGATCTTTATGCGGGTGTTCTTTTCCAGTCAGATATAGGACAGCACATTAAAACACTATTCAATATGATATTTGAAAATTTATCACAGTGTTTGATATGCTTGAGTTGTGCTTTGGGTCATAATTCTGTCAGGCAATGTTTCTGTCCTCCCTCCAGCCCTCCAGACTTCTTTGGCCAATCACCAAAAAGAAAGAAACAAAACCAAAACAATAAAAAAACTGGGTAGGCGCAGTGGCTCCCGCCTGTAATCCTAGCACTTGTCGAGGTGGGCAGATCACGAGGTCAGGAGATCGACATCATCCTGGCCAACATGGTGAAACCCCGTCTCTACTAAAAATACAAAAATTAGACGGGCGTGGTGGTGTGCGCAGGTAGTCCCAGCTACTTGGGAGCTGAGGCAGGAGCATTGCTTGCACCCGGAAGGCAGAGGTTGCAGTGGGCCGAGATCGCACCACTGCACTCCAGCCTGGGTGACAGAGCAAGACTCCATCCCAAAAAATAAAAAGGACCAACCAAATAAAAAACTTAGGAGAGTACATCTGTGTGTCTTTTTCTAAAGCACTGTATGAAATGTAGAAACAGAAGGACCCAAAGAGACACATGCCACTTGATATTTACTCCTAAGTTGACATTATATATTAATATTTTTTGTGTACTCCTGCATCATTCATCTGTTTCCAGCTTATCTACACAAATTTCACAAAAACCCATACCACCATCTTGTTAAACAATCCTTTCTTTCTTTTCCATACACAGTTCTTTTTCTGCTTGTTTCAACTTTCATCTTACCCCTGACACTGACTCCAATTATACAAACACATTTTTATAGAATATCATTATTTTTGTCCAAGGTCACAAGAAAAAAAAAACAAATGTATTATTATATCTTGGGGATTTCAACACATAAAATCACACCATCTTTATCTACTTTTTAATGATACTGCTTTTCACACTGTTTTATCTAACATAGTGCCATTATAGTCTTGACAACCATAATGGCAACACACTACTTTAAAAATTTTATTGAAACTCCCCTGGCTTTGGAGAATGTGTTCATGTCCTCCTTGTGCCCTGCCCTCTGGATACATTGGGATGTCCACAGTGTGGGCAAATATTCGCACTTTCCCGTTACTTGACTGATGGTTTTCTCAGCTTTATTCATGTTTCATAGTTTTGGTTGATAGCAATGTAACCCATTATGAAAGGTCAAGTAAAGGAAATGAAGGAATTAAATAGTTTATCCAGAGAAAGACATCCCCAAGTCTGGGACTGTAAAGAAAAAAGTTGGAGACCCAGTCTTCAAACTCAGGAGGCGTCGCTTTCTTTCCAGGGATTTTCAATGTCCTTTCCTCTGGATGTTTTTAGGGATTACAAAAAAAAAAAAAAAAAAAAAAAAAATTAAAAAAAAAGACAACAGAAATATAGAGAAAACAGACTTGCTGCTCAAATAAGTTTTGGCAACTCTAGGTTAAGTGGTCTAGAATAAATAATCCTCTGGACTTTCTGACTTTTCATAAACCTTAAAATGTGAATGTGAATTTTAATATTCAAGGTGCAAATAGAGTACTTAGTGTCTTTAAGTTCAAAGAACCTTAGAATATATTTTTTCAAGCAACCCACAGAACTCATGTTCTATTGAAAAGATTTTTGGCCGGGTGCGGTGGCTCACGCCTGTAATCCTGGCACTTTAGGCCAAGGTGGGTGGATCATCTGAGGTCGGGAGTTCGAGACCAGCCTGGCCAAAATGGTGAAAGCCCATCTCTACTAAAAATACAAATCATTAGCCAGGTGTGGGGGCAGGCACCTGTAATCCCAGCTACTCAGGAAACTGAGATGGGGGAATCACTTGAACCTGGGAGGTGGAGGGTGCAGTGAACCGAAGTCACGCCACTGCACTCCAGTTTGGGTGACAGATTGAGACCGTATCTCAAAAAAAGAAAAAAAGAAAAGTTTTTAAATGTTTAAATGCCTATGTGACAGCACTATTGCCTGCAGAACTCAGAACTGTATGTAGAACGGACATTTAGAAAAATTTCAATGCATCGTTGTTTTGTTTCAAAATCAATAGATTGACATATGAAAATTGCATGAGATAGAAAGGCTGGTGTTGAGCTCATAGCTAGACAAAAATCATAACTTTTTGAAAACTACCTCCCAAACAAAAGTCCTATAAACTGTTAATGATACGTAAGGTAATTTTCTAGTACCTGAAATGAAAGCAAAACAAAAATGTTTATTCAATTTCCTGGTGGCATTTAAGTTGACCTCTAAATAGATTAAATATTTTTATCTGAAAACATAGCATTACACTAGATAACAATTACGTAAAATAATCATTCAAGAAATTTTTTATCAAATGTTCCCTGTATGTGAGCAGAGTGGAGATCCCCTATTAAAATACCTCCCATTACATTCTGCAATCCTTTCCACAGCTCATATGCAGTCTGCCAACAGTATTATTTTGAGTACATCATGAATTAGATCTTCTTAAAAACAGATACTTAACTAAAAAGTCTAATAGAGCCGATAAGTCAAAACAGATTCCAGAATATTCAGAAGATACCTTTTTCAGGTTTATAAGAAAATATCTTCTTGAATTCTTTATTACAACACAAAAATGTTATCTGTTTCTTAATTAAAGAAAATGATTTTCTAAACATCTGGAAACATCACTATATTTATTTTTAGGTAAGTGGAATCTAAGTGCTTTCTTATTATTTGGCTAAATGCTAATAAGTCAGCTAAAATATTACTTCTGTATTTTGTGACTAAATTCTCATTTATTACCTAAGTGTTTTACTTCTTATTTCAAATTTTTTGGTTATATTCAAAATGTTTAATTATTAATATATTTTATAAATAAATACAAATCATTGCTGATAGGGAAATCATAATGCATTCGAATTTTATTATTATTACTGTTCATACAACATCAATTCTTACATGTCATGTCAACATACAGTCTAAAATGACAATCTGGATTTACAACCTTTAGCATATATAGACAATTTCATATAGGATTTCATCTTCACTTTCCAACTTTTAGAATTTGAAGAGGAAAATGTTAAATGTGCACATTATGAAAATCATCAACCATGATTAGTTTACTGAGAGATATACCTGCTTCAATTTTTAGATGTCTCATAAAAACATCTAAGGTCTAATACTCATTTTTGGTGTAGAATATTATCCCAATGTTTATTGGAAACATCCTCTTGAAAAACTTCATAAACATAATTAAAATGCCTGTTGTTATATTAACTAAATATTAACATTCCAATTAAAAATATAATTCCTGAGGATATTAATCTATCACTATAATTATGAATGGAATACTAATCTAGACAGTTTTTATTTTATATTTATAATACATATACTGAAAATGTTGAGATAGCAACTTTAGACATTTACTAATTTTCTATGGTAAGAAATTAGCTGACTTTCTTCTTCCAACAAAAACACTCTAAGTACTGAAAGTGATGAATAAGGTCTATGTTTACATATGTACTCTTATAGTTTCCATAAACAAGGCTACTATTCAGAACCAATATGTACCTTGTGAAAATAATAGCATAATAGGTTTAATACTCATTTTATCCTTAGTACAGGAAAAAATTCTGGATTAAAAAAAGATATTTAATGAGCACAGATACAGATATCAATTATTTGATACAAGACAAAGCATTACGTCCACACAAGCTACCCCAAAATTTAGAATAGTGGGACCAAGAAATCAAAACCGACTGTTCAAAAATGCATACTCGCTGTATTCTGTTCTGTTAGAGAAAGTTATATATTACATTAACCCGTGTTTGCTGGTGAGCAAATTACTCCTTGATAATCAAAGGTAAAGAGAAAAAAAATGGGCTGTATCTACAGACCAGTGCATTAAAGCACTTCAGATTTCATCATGGAATTTTTTTCTGTAGTAATGAGGTATATTTATGTACAAACAGTGCTGAAATAGGGCAAAGAGAACTCCAATAGCTAATATCAGAATGAATTAGAGAAAAAGCACATTTCTTGTCCTTGCAAATCAGTGGAGTGACTTGCATACCTTGATATGTCTTTGGAAGGAAAAAGATATACACATGTAGCCCCTGAAATAGGCCTTGGGAGCTCATGCATTTAATTACTGTCAGATCTGTAGAAAGCTACAATGGTTTTTCATAAAATATTTAAATATACACTTGTGAGGCCCTCTCATTAACAAATCTTGACATTGTCTTGTCAGGTAGGGAAGTTAGAACAATATAGATAAAATTGCATGTGACACTGTCTTGTAGGAAACTCTTTTGACCATCTGCCTAACTGAATAGGAATTTTGCCTTTTTTCTGTAGTATTATTCACAAGGAGCAGCACAAATGCTTTTTGCCCTTGTCTGTGAGCTTCGAAGTTGTCAATAAGCTTTGGGCTACCCTACCTAGAACAACTCAGTTTGCACTGAATTTATGAAAATCAAAATTATTGCAATATTTTTCAAGAAGAACTACAATACCATAGGGGTGCTGAGCTAATAATCAGAGCTTCGGAAAGGATGAACTTACTTTACTGGAAAAGAAACACTCAAATTTTTATGAGAATATCCATGAGGAATATATCAGGAGCTAGTCCTTCTTTCTTTTCACTCAAAGTGTGAAATGTGAAATATATGTAAGTGAGCGTGGAATAAACGGAAAGATCCCCATGGTGAAGATGGCACAAAGACTTGCACTGTGATGACTTCCAACATTAGAAGTAACCACAGAGAAGGCGGGCGTGGTGGCTCACGCCTGTAATCCCAGCACTTTGGGAGGCCGAGGCGGGCAGATCACGAGGTCAGGAGATCGTGACCATCCTGGCTAACACGGTGAAACCCCATCTCTACTAAAAAAACAAAAAAATTAGCCGGGCGTGGCGGTGGGCGCCTGTAGTCCCAGCTACTCGGGAGGCTGAGGCAGGAGAATGGCACGAACCCGGGAGGCGGAGCTTGCAGCGAGTTGAGATCGTGCCATTGCACTCCAGCCTGGGCGACAGAGCGAGACTCTGTCTCAATAAATAAATAAATAAATAACCACAGAGAAAAAACAAGATGGGAACTTGTGATTTTCATGACTTTGGGACATCCATAAATAATCTCATTTAATCCTAACAGTCACACCTTGGGATAAATATTAATATCATATTATCTCCATTAAGTTTAGGAAGTAAATTGTTATTGTTGTACAGCTGGAAACATGGGAACCAGGATTCAAACCCAAGTCTGTTTGGCTTCAAAACCCAACATCTTTCCACTACAGTATTTGGAAAGAGTTTTCCAAGTAGTACACTGGTTAAAAGTTGGTTTCTATTTACCCAAAATCAGTAGAATCTGTAAAATCTCTCCTGAGGCAGAGGTACAGAAACCATGATTTTTTGAATCAAGAATCCATATGCAGATTTCACAAGTATGCAGCAAAATAAGAGAAAAAGTTTAAACCTGCATAATTTAGAGTACAACATAGGAACAAATATTGTTAGAGCAATAGAAGCAAGCATAGTTTATGAAAAAGTGTTTTTAAAATTTGAACATTAAGCAATGAAAGAGGTTGATAATCCTACACATCAGTAAATTAATGACAATATAAAGAAACTGCTCCTTTGTATTGACAAAAGAGGTAGACTAAAATGTCTGCCTCTCTGCAGGAAATTAAGAGAATAACAGAAAAAGGATGAGGAGAAACAGACAAGAGCACAACCAGAGATACTACCTTATCGAGATCTGACTAAAGGTTTTGTTGCTACCCTAATTAGGAAGTTTTTTTTTTGTTTGTTTTGTTTTCTTGTTTTTTTTTTTTTTTGAGACGGAGTCTGGCTCTGTCGCCCAGGCTGGAGTGCTGTGGTGCGATCTCGGCTCACTGCAAGCTCCGCCTCCCGGGTTTACGCCATTCTCCTGCCTCAGCCTCCGGGGTAGCTGGGACTACAGGCGCCCGCCACCTTGCCCGGCTAGTTTTTTGTATTTTTAGTAGAGACGGCGTTTCACCGTGTTAGCCAGGATGGTCTCGATCTCCTGACCTCATGATCCGCCCGCCTCGGCCTCCCAAAGTGCTGGGATTACAGGCGTGAGCCACCGCGCCCAGCCAGGAAGTTTTAATTACAGATTATGTATGCTGTTCATAGTGTGATTTCAGCCTTTCCTCGATCCTTCTGTCATCTCTACTATATCTTTGGAAAGCCCGAAGTTAACGGAAACCATATGGGTCTACTTGACATGGGTGGATCTATCCAATCACCTCTGTCATCAAGATGCTGGTGCCCTGACTGATCATACTATGTGCCAAGATAGGTCAGAATCTAGGTGCTAATTGGATTAAGGTATACACATTTCTTGAGATAAAATATTTGGAGTAAATTTTACTTCTCTACGTTGTCAAATTTGAAAAATACTTTAATATATAACAATGTTTTAAGTCAACATTATATCTGTTTGAATTAAGCTAAGTTTTAAACCACATGGCACTAAAAAATCTTATTTAAAAGTTAAAGTGCCAGTTTAGTGGGTTTTCTGATACATGCTTGACACTACTTAGAATAACCAGGAAAGAAAATATAGCTTGAAAATTTAGTGCAACAATAAATTTAAATAAAACTTAATTATATCAAAGTATCATTCTACTTTAAAGTTTCTTTTCATCAAATGCAACGAAGATAGGTAAACTATAATCTAATAATTAAGACTATATAGATTTTTACTATTATAATTTAATATGTAATTAAATTGATTTTCAAATCTGACTACATTTATTGTTTTAGAAAATTGCTTTGAAGGTATTCGTATAGTCTACTAATTGTTCCTTTTATTTAAAACGTGATTCTTTTAAGATAAAAAATGGGACAGCATATATTATTATTATGTGACATTTTAAAAATAACTTTTGCTGATGAAGAATGCAGTATGCCAAGACAGACAAAAAAATGAATTCCTGTATTGGGCTATTCCTGACACATTCTTATCGTTCTAGTGTCTAGTGTTGTTCCTATACTGTTTATTACAGAAGGGTGGCAGAAGTCTGTTCTCAATTTCATTTTTGTCATGTAATTTTATTATCTATTCACAACTATCCAGTATGATTACATCCCATCACTTAACCAGGAAATAACTAAGGTTGCTGTCTATCATTTCCTGGGTAGTTCTAGTCAGTTGCTATGAAAGCAGAAGAAGCCATAAGTTCACTAAAAAACAAAAAATTTAAAAAATGACGTATATATGTGTGTCAGGTGATGGATATTTTTCTTTTAGTTGTTGTCTCAGACACAAAAGTCCAAAAGAATCCTTATACTATGAAGATCTTTCTAGGATCATAGAAAAATAAATTTGCAGGGGGAAGGGTTATAATCCAACTAGGTTACTTGTAAATATTCTACATTTTCTTTTTTTAATTTTTTAAATAATAATAATAATAATAATTATTATTATTATTATTTTGAGAAGGAGTCTTGCTCTGTCACCCAGGCTGGAGTGCAGTGGTGCGATCTCAGCTCACTGCAACCTCCGCCTCCCCGGTTCAAGCAAATCTCCGGCGTCGGCCTCCTGAGTAGCTGGGACTACAGGCACCCACCACCACGCCCAGCTAATTTGTTTTGTGATTTTAGCAGAGACGGGGTTTCACCATGTTGGTCAACCTGACCTCGTGAGCCGCCTGCCTCGTGACCTGGTGATCCGTCCGCCTCAGCCTCCCAAAATGGTAAATATTCCACTTTTTTTAGTGGAATCTTCCAAGATGAAAGCCCTTCTACTAAGTCTAAAAATCTGAGAAATACTTTTTAAAGAAAACATTACTATGGGGTGCTTTTTATATTTTCCTATAACAAAATACCGAGCCACTTGCTTCATGGAAATTGAAAGATAAAATCTTCATTAAAAATATGAAAGGTCATCTCCCCTTAGGAGAATTCCAGTTGTGACTTGGATAGCATTTATTGCTATGCATTCACTCTCATTAAAAAGATGCTATCTTAAGGAAGACTAAAGATGCTAGCTAGTTCAAGGACTGCAGCACCCAGCTGTAATAACAAAGCTGATGTTCACTGCCCAGAGCCTACACCAGCAAAAGGCACCCTGCCTGGTGGGGGCCTGGCCCACTGTGCCTCAATTGCAAGGAGGCTGCAGCCATTACAGAGTCCCTGTGTGATCTGCTGGTGAATATGCATGAGAAGCCAATTTGGAGGATTCAGTGAAAAGTAAGTGTTTTGATGAGGAAGACTGAAATAACAAGAAGGGAGGAGTGAGGAAATGGGATAAATATACCATAATCCTTGATTACTCTGCAAATATAGCAGGCATGAGAGTTTATCTTTTCCTTAAAGCTTGCAGTTTTATTTCCTTTCATATTTGAAGTATGGCATGGGCCACTGGGAGAAAGGAGTCAAAACCACTCACATCGTTTATTCTAAATAGAAAATGAACAGCTCATGTGCAGACTTCTAACAACTTTAAAAATCATTGTGTATGCCTACATTCTGAAGGGATGTTTTTTGTAGCAACAAACTTTCTAATTTACCTATAGAACACAAATGGTTTTCTGCATCTAATCAGTCTTATTCACCAGTTTTCCACTGATTTTCTATTTTTTAAAAAGCAAATTACTTCGAACGAACAAAAAAGTGTAACAATGTGAGTTCCTTACCTCCATATCTTTATTATCTCTGAAACTGTAGTACTATTTCGTTAACTCTAACATGGACTGCATTAACAAAAAAGAAAATGGCTATGAATATACTTTCAGGTGAACAGAATAAATGCCTGAAGAGGAATACTTATTTTTTTTTCTTTTTAATTGAATTTCTCTAAATGACACCAATACTTGAAATTGAAAATGTATACGCAGCACATGAATAAGTAGATCTACACAATTTCTTACAAAAGCTTTGCCTTGTATAAGCTGTACCTCTCAGAATCCTTGGAAGTATAAATCTTGCCCTTGATGTCGTGTGTGTGTGTATGTGTGTGCGCGTGTGTGTGTAACTTTATAAATGTCTAACTCTAGTATTGAACAAAGCAGAAATGGCAATTTGAATGTAGTGAAAATAATAAGCCTTAGAGTGAAAGGAAAAAGCAGACTGAAATATTGTAGTAAGAGAAACACTAGATTAGAAATCGGAAGACTTAAGTTTCGACTTTGGGTAAACTCCTAGCCATGTGACCTGGAGCAGTCACTTAGGTTCTAGATGCTCAGTTTCTTATCTATAGAATATGTATAATAAGACAACATACTTTGTTTATGGGGTTCTTAGGAGGATCAAGTTCAATGATATATGTAAACATATTTTGTAAACTGCTAAGTACTGTAAACACATGATTTGTTTTTGTAAATGTAATTGGTAGTGTCTGACATGCATGACTTTGTAGCTGTTTTCCCATCAGGAAAATGGAAGGGATGGGGTTAAATGCTCTGTCTAGAGTTGTTAGGAGATCCAAAATTAATTTTTTAAATCAAAAATGGATCATGGGCTGAAGGTATGGGATACAGTAGTTGTAAAGTCAAAGAAAAAGGGCAAAAAATTCGGGGAGAGGGATATCAGTGTGCTGGGGCTACTGTGGTATGTTGGAAAAGGAGAGGGTGACCATGAATACATATGCCATGTTAAAAGGTTTTGTCAATAAAATTATTCAGGAAGAATTACGACTTAATTCAGATACCAAAAATCACCAGGACTGTATACTAATGACCATGTGAACCTTGGACTTATTGACTTGCCAGTCTCTTTGTGTAACTCTGATTGGCTTTTATTAGATTTATATCTTCTTTCTTTCCATCTCATTTCTAACTTTATTCAGTTTACAAATCCTGCCATTTGTCTTCACGTACACATAATATGTGTAAGTACACATGAAAACCTGCCTACACCTAGATACCATTGATTGCAGCTTCTGGATTCTAAAAAGTGTTCTGACACAAAGACGCAAAAATCATATAATTGATGGCCAGGAGGGAGGTCAAACTTCTAAGGCCAGGACTATAAATCCAAATTAGAAAATAGTTTAAATACAGAAACTGTCTGATTTTCATTGAGTAGAGAAAACTCTAAGCTTTCCCAGAGAAAAGTAAAGAAAATTGGCAAAAGAAGAAATCTATTCATTAACAGACTGTGAAAATCTACCAATGATCCATTACTCCTTATGTTGTGGACAGCCAAAAACTAAGTTCCTCAAATAAAATTGAAATAAACTATTCTAAATATATGTTTATACATATTTTTAGTTTTTAAATAATATACTATATTTTTATATTATACATGCTATATAATATTACATGTTGCATTCTGTGTTTATTTTGCAAACTATATTATATAATACATATTTGTTATATAATATACAACTCTAATATATAATTATATATAATATATAAAATATATGTAAAATTTGTATATTAAGCACATACTCTGTGCCAGAAGATATCTAGTTTAATTGCCATGGCTACCCTCTCTGTAACTCAACAGACATAGCTATAGATACAGATAAGGAAATAAAGGTGTAGAGAAGTAAATTATTTGCCTAAGGCAATATTAAGAGAGAGTAAAGAGCCGAACAAGACTTCAACCACAGGTCTTGACTCTTATGCACTAAGCAATGTTGCCTCTCTAAAATATCAAGAGGTAACATATCATTATTAGACCCTACTTTTGTCCATGTAGCTGGTCTCTGTGTTCGCAAGATATTTTTCTTCCAGGAAATTGTACATTTACTTCTACAAAATGTTAACAGAACTTCTAAATATCAGCCAGAACTTCCTTTCTGATCAGTTGATTAAATAATAAGAAGTTGGATCTCCAGACTTGTCTACTGGTTGATTTGTAGAATTTGAAGAATATGGGCATTTGACTTATACATTAATTCTGGACATGAGATGGGAAATACAAGGATCTCAGCAATATCTCTGTGCCTAAGATGTTGTAAGGCAAGATCACCAGGTAGTCTCTCCATGGGCAAACCTCTCTGAATGAATTAGGGAGACAATGTTCCATTTATTGACTGACTGTTACTATTTTTCCTGACAAGTCATCCACAGCTTATAAAGGGAATTGATAATATGGGTTTGTGGCTGAAATGAAAGATTCTGTGAAGGGCAAAGTAGCGTAACCTCTATAAGCTTTTCTCAAAATTAATTCCTTTGAACTGGTCTCAAGATATTGCATTGCCTGTTCTTATAATGCTAGCAGACACCATAACATCAAGAAGTTTACTTAAATTCCGTGAACCAAACAGGTCTCTGACTGTACTATATTATATTAGGACTCCAGGAAAACCAAGACTACTAAGAATGTTTCCAGGTACCAGCTACTGGAAGTAAATAAATATTGACTAGAACATTTCTATGTGACAATTTCTATAACATGCTCTCTGGAGGATACTGAGAAAGTAGACAGCGTGTTCTGTCTCGGGGGTCTGATGATATGCAGTATCAATAATACCATAAGATGAGTCTCTAAGTTCCCAAATGAGAAAGGTAAAAGCTGGGATAGTTCATAGTGTAATGGTTTGGAAGTCTTCTTTGACTTATGTGGCTTTCAGTTGGTCTTGAAGGATGAATAATATTTAAAGGACAGGAAAAAAATGAGACCTTCCAGCCATGAGGAAATGTAAGAATATAGTTGCAGAATTGACAGCATTGGTCATATTTAAGGAACAACAATGAAACAAAATATTTGGCTGTAACAGAGGGTCTGTGTTGCCCAGGGTATTCCTGCAAACTTAACTGCAAAGTTGATCAGTTAACTTGCATATTTTCTTTTAGAGTCACATAAGAATGATTTAAAATTCTGTGTGTGCCACTAGCTCTATAACCTTGGACAAGTTGATTTCTCTAAAGTTTTATTCTCTGTCTGTAATATTAGAGTACCTTCTCACAAACTAGGGGAGTATGTATATGTGATTTTATATATATATATAAAAACCTAATAGAGTGTCTGCTGTGTAGTTCAGACATCTAAATGTTATATTTAAGTAATGATAATAAATATAATAGCAGGCTTGAATTAAATCCTTACGAATTTGAAGTTTTGGTTTCAATCGTTTGATTGAATTGTAAAATTCCTTTTCGATTAAATAAAAAAACCTAGAAATTTAAATTCAATTTTAGTCATAGATTTCATGAAAAAAAAATCTTTTGGAAACTGTATTTTTTGTTTCATTATCATAAAAATGAAGGATAATAACCATATAATTTGATTGGGGTTTCAAGGACATGCACAGCAGTGTTAAACGTAATTTAATTAATGTTAAATCATAGTTGTCATTAAGTGTTGAGACAAAGCCCAGTCTTAATACATTTAATCAATATTTCTTTAAAGTCAGAATATCACTACTACATTTTAGCATTTATTATGTATTTGCCTTTAAATGTGTCATGTTGTTCCTTGCTCAATTTAAGTTTTGTTTATCAAGTACACATCCTATAAATTAACATGTATGTTTTCTATATTTGGCATTTAAAATTGACAGGTAAACCTTTTTAATTTCTTAGAACAAGTTTTAATTGGTGGAAGGCTAGAATCTTATTTTTAAAACTTACCCTATCAAAAAAAATGAAAAATTTTTAAAAAAGTAAACTTTATTTTAATATCTTTTTCCCAAAAGGAAAAAATCATATCTAAAATAAATCTATTATAATGTAAATGTCTTTTATATCCAATCTATTAAACAGTCAGAGCAGTTTTATAACTAATTCCAGTCCTCTGTTTAAATAGTCAGTGAAAATAAGAGTGGTGATTTAGAAACAAGTTAAGGAGATTGAAAAATGTTTTTGGGCCGGGTGCAGTGGCTCATGCTTGTAATCCCAGCACTTTGGGAGGCCAAGGCAGGAGGACTGCCTGAGCCCAGGAGTTTGAGACCAGCCTGGGCAACATTGTGAAACCCCATCTCTCCAAAAAATATTACAAAATAGCTGAACATTGTGGTTTGTGCCTGTGGTTCCAGCCACTCAGGAGGCTGAGGTGAGAGGATCACTTGAGCCCGGGGAGGTTGATGCTGCTGGGAGCCATGATTGTATCACTGCACTCTGACCTGGGCGACAGATCAAGAAACCGTCTCAGAAACAATAAACAACAACAACAACAATTTGTAGGAATAACTTTTATTTTTAAAAGTTTCTGGAATTTCATATCATTTTCACTACTAGTATTATTGACTATGGTTATGCAGGAGGTCATTGTCATTTTGTGGAGTTCCTTTGTTTCATTTTTTGTTTTGAGACAAGGTTTGGCTCTGTCACCCAGTCTGAGTGCACTGGTTCAATCACTGCTCACTTCAGTATGGAATTCCCTAGCTCAAGCGATGCTCCTGCCTCAGCCTCCCAAGTAGGTAGGACTATAGGTGTGTGCCACCATGCCCTGCTAATGTTTTTCTAAAAAATGTAGAGACAGGGTCTCATTATGTTGCCCACGCTGGTCTGGAACTCCTGGGCTCAAATGATCCACCTGCACTGGCTTCCCAAAGTGTTGGGATTACAGGTGTGAGTCACTATACCCAACCTTATTGCAATTTCAGAAGAATCTCTCTATTCTGACCTGTGTGCCATACTTTTGTAATGGCCCCTTTTATATATGCTGGCCAGTCAGATAAATTCTGGTTGTAAAATTTAGATATTGCCTGTGGGGGTGGTTGGAAAGTCTTATTGACATAGAGGGGCTGGGTCCTCTTCTACTGTCTTCTACACAATTTTCTATTATTAAAGAAAATATGGAAGGGAAATGTAGAAGGCACGCTTAAGGATGGTCAAGACAATCTGGACGATAATGGGCAATTTCTTTCTACCTTTAACATTATAATGCAGACATGTTTTTAAAAATGTTTGTGATCGTGTGTTTATAATATGTAATTGACACTAGAGTTGTGAGCTTAAGGAAGGTTTCACTGAATTCCTTATGTAATGAAGGCTGGAATTGTTCCAGCATTCAGTAAATTCATTTCACCAGGAACTGTTCTGATAATACAACCATGAGAAATAAGTCAAGGTCCTTTGAACTGACATGAAAGAGGAAGACCAACAGATGATCAAATAATGACAGAAGAGTGTATTGAAGCTTTGGAATAGAGAGACGTACTAGTTGCTGCTGGAGATAGGCAATGGAAGTGGCTGACATTTTCTTGGTTAGAAAAAGACAAAGGAAAGGTCAGGAACTTCTCTTTAAAGATGTCAAATATCACTCTATAAATACGAAAACTGACATATCCTCACTCTACTCACTTGACGCAAAAGTATCATCTCTTTTTTCTACTCTAATATAGTAAGATTCTGAAGGGAACTCAGGGATGATTGGCTAGAGTAGGACTTAGGTTGATAGTTGTGCATGGTAAAGCTGGAGAAATACTTAGTCATATATGAAATGCTTATAGGAAACTCTTAGCCAAATATATACACACACACACATACACACATATAACACACATACATATACATATATACACACACATATATATACACACGTATATACACACACATATATACATACATATATACACACACACATATATATACATCATCATGATAAATAACCTGGCTGTTTTAAACCTCTAACGATTGAGAGTAATTTATATAATTTTATTTGTACTTGCATGAACTCATTTGCATTAAAAAGAACCTATCAAGCAGGACGCTTATTTAACACACTTTCCACCTGCCTACATCTTGACTTGGTGGAAGCAAGATAGAATCAGATAGCAATCTAATTACCCTGCAAAGGAACTCAGCGATGGGAAGTGAGATTAATATAATAACCAAATTCTGGCTAGAATTTACTGCAGTGTCTGCTACTGTTTTATTAGAAAATGATTACGTTTCTGCAAGCAAATAAAAGTGTTTTAACTGATGAAAGATAATTATTCATTTTAAATACAGAAAAAAGGGATAAAATTATAATTTGTGGGACGAGTTGACATGAAAAGGTATAGATATGTAAATGTGTGTGGGTGTGTAGGAAGGAAAGGAGCATTTAAGTTCCATCTATTTAATATAATTGTGTCTTTTTTTGCATGTAATTTAAATGACAACAGCATTCATCAAATAAAACTTATTTATCCAAAGCAAAATGGAATGGTCTTTGACACTGCATGAAACAAGGAGAATGGATGATTAGCAATAGGCTGAAATATGTCCAAAATATGATTGAAATAAATATCAAACTTATGATATTCAAAAAATATTCTGTTATACAGGCACTTTCCATATTAATTTATATAATGCCTTATACATAGGAAATAAAATAATTCGATTTTTCTGTTTTGTTTTATATATATATATACATATATCTTTTTTTTTTTTTGAGACGGAGTCTCGCTCCGTTGCTGGGCTGGAGTGCAGTGGCGTGATCTCGGCTCCTTGCAACCTCTGCCTCCCAGGTTCAAGTGATTCTCCTGCCTCAGCCTCCCGAGTAGCTGGGACTACAGGCACATGCCACCATGCTCAGCTGATTTTTGTAGTTTTAGTAGAGACGGGGTTTCACCATGTTGGCCAGGATGGTCTTGATCTCTTGACCTTGTGATCTGCCCAACTCGGCCTCCTAAGGTGCTGGGATTACAGGTGTTAGCCACTGCGCCTGGCCAAATTAGCTGGGACTACAGGCACGTGCCACTACACCCAGCTAATTTTTGTATTTTTAGTAAAGACAGGTTTTCACCATGTTGGCCAGGATAGTCTCGATCTCGTGAGCTGCCCTCCTCGGCCTCTCAAGGTGCTGGGATTACAGGCATGAGCCACCACACCTGGCCAAATGAATATTATTTTAATTGACAAATTATATACACTTATGGGGCACAATGTTACAGACATATATGGTGTGTGTGTGTATATATACACACACACGCACAATGTGAACGGATGGTCAGGTATATGAAACCTACTCTCTTAGTTATTTTGAAATACTCAATATATTATTGTTGACTATAGTCATCCTGCTGTGCAGTAGATCTCAAAATATATTCTTCCTGCCCAACTCAAACTTTGTTGTTTGGTATATTTAAAAAAAATTATTTTAAATGCATATTGGTTTTATGGGACAGTTGGCAAATCTTTGAAAAACTCTAATACAATAAACATACTGCAGAAAATGTCAGGATCTGAGATGCCAATCAAAACCCACACTCAGGCAACAGAGATGAACCTGGTAGACATTGTGCTAATGAAATAAGCCAGACACAGAACAGACACTACATGGTACCACTTAAGTGATGACTCTAAAGTAATTAAATTCTAGAAGCAAAGAGTGGAATGGTAATTGCCAGGGTGGGGTCAGGAGAGATATGGGAGACGATAGTGTTAGTTGAGATGAGCAGATCACGGGATCAGGAGATTGAGACCATCCTGGCTGACACGGTGAAACCCTGTCTCTACTAAAAATACAAAAAATTAGCCGGGCGTGGTGGCGGGCGCCTGTAGTCCCAGCTACATGGGAGGCTGAGGCAGGAGAATGCTGTGAACCCGGGAGGTGGAGCTTGCAGTGAGTGGAGATCACGCCATTGCACTCCAGGCTGGGCGACAGAGCAAGACTCTGTCTCAAAAAAAAATAAAAAAAAAATAAGAAGAAGAAGAAGAAGAAGCAGAAGAAAAAAAAAGTTTGGTTTTCTGAGATGAATAAGTCTTAGAGATATAGCATCCACCTTGGGTTAACAGTACTGTGTTGTGTGTTTAAAAATTTGCTAAGAATGTAGCTCTTATATTAAACGTTCTTATTTCCCCTCCACAAATAATAATAATAATAAATAAATCAAAGAAAGAAGGAAACTGTTGAAGTTGATGGATAGGCTTATGACAGATTGTGGTGATGGTTTCAAGGGTCCATACTTATCTCCAACTTTGTTGAGTTGGATACATTAAATATGTAAAGTTTTTATATGCCTATCATACCCAAATAAAGTGGTGTTAAAAATAAAGTACATGCCAGATGTGGTTCTTATAATCCATCAACTATGCTGATATCTAATAACCTTCAAAATCTTCATTATCATCATGCAGAGGGGCAATGATATTTCATTACTGAAATGTTTCATGAATGACATAAAACACGTGGACTTGCTAAGATACCATGTGGGGCCTCTGTCATGTGCACAGCGTGTCCCAGCACCTAGAGTGTCACTTCCACTCTTCACCCCGGTGCCTCAGGCTACGAATGCTCACAGGTCCTATGAGCAACTCTTCCAGAAGATGCTTTGGTCTGATTCCAGCTACAAGGTAACCAGGTCCTGCTAATAGAAAACTGTCACATCTGTCTAAGTGAAACTGTCATGCCTGGAGTTTGTCACAGTGATCAAAAACACAAAGGTTGAGACTTCATTAAACTTACAGGGTAGATTGTATGACATTTTCTGTTTCATTGCTAATGAGTGTTTGAAAATGTAGAATTTGATTGTTGTGATTTTTCCCTCATTTTAACATGAGATGATAGTGTGATCAGGAAATAGAACTATAACTCTCACCTCTAACAAAAGGCTACCAAAGATATCGAAAATAAATGTACCAATTGTAAATAACAAAATTAGCTTAGGCCAACTTGCAACCTAGACAATCACACACAGGGAGCATATAAATATTCTGGTTTGCCTAATTAGTGAGTTCGAAAATGGTTAATCAGTCAGTAAAGAAGCATTGAGTACTGGCAAGCCTCCTAGACTGAATATTAAGACATGTAGGATCTAGTTTTATTCTCATCTGATTTGAGACAATGGAAATTTCTCATAAGGCTTTTAACTTTCTGTGAATTCTAAACTATATGACTTATTAGGCCTCTTATCAGCCCTAAAAGTCTTTAATTCTATACATTTTACCAAAGAAATTTGGTATATACACTTAACTGTATACTCTAATATACAAGAGAATTAATTATAAAGGCACAACTTTTCTGGAAAGACCTTAGAGTATACAGAGAGATTCACTTGCTACCTTTCTTTCCCTTGCTTCTAATAACGAACACCAAAAAATGGTCATTAGCAGTTTATAACAGTTTTCCACACCAGCCCGGGAGGGTAACAATATAGTACATACTGCCCCTGTCTTCTGAGTCCTCTCCTTTTTAAAATTCCTTTCTTACCTTCTCCATAACTTCTTTACTTTCATAATCTAAGTATCGGGAGTGAGTTTAGTCCACAGTCCTTCCCTTACAGCTAATGGCACTGTTGGGAGAAGAGTTAGAAAGCATATATACTAATCAAATAGATCATTAGGAAAATAATCATTATTGTGTACAACTATGTTAATTTAAATTGTATGTAGTTTTGAAATATGTTTTGTCGGTTGTACAGTGATGCTCATATGCCTACTCCAATTCTTAATATATGTACAACTTTAAAAGGGTTATTTCCCTGTGTGTTTAATCAACCAGAATAATCTGAAAAGAACCTAGGCTTGTAGAGCAATATCCCTCAGGGCTAAAGCTCCCATATTTCTCTTCCATGTGGAATTAACTGTACTGGAAGCTAATCCCTTTCACCAAGGGAAGAGAGATTTACTAAATGGTGCCAGCTCACCAAAGGTCAGATTTCACTAACTCTTTTCATTCTTATGCTGCCCTCTTTGCCCCTGTAAATATTACACTTTGTTTCCTAAATAAACCATGGCAGCCATTCTTATCGGTAATGTTTGTTTCAAGCAAACGTCAGTTTCAGTGAAATGATCAGAATTTTCAACAATCCTGTCTTCTCTATATGAGTTTTTCTCACTGACTCTTCTTAACTGCCTTAGTATTTCTGCCTTGCTTCTTTTGTTCCTGGAGGTGCTATGATCAGAAGATTAGGGATAGAGAAGTAAAATAAATTAAAATAAGAGAAGAAGGGGAATTAACATTTATTAGGCACCTATCATAATAAGTTGTTCTACATAATTTACATGTGTTATGTTTTTACCCCTCCTATCAGAACTGTGAGGTAAATATTATTTTCCCCATTTTTATCTCACTTAAAACAAGGTGAGATTAAGCAATTCATCCAAAGTCACACAGCTACCAAGAGGCAGATCCAGAAGCCAAGACCACGTCTGTCTGGGATGCAATCCTCTGTACTTCCTGTGGTGTTTTGCTGTCCCCTCCTTATTCTAAGTACTTTAAAGGAATACAGTAGTTTTAGGTTACACTGTTGTTTTTCAAAGCAAGTTTTAACTACTACTTGAGAAAAAAAAAGACTGACATTATACGTTAGAAAAAAAGTATCACAGTGAAATATTCCATTTCTTTATGTATTTGTTGAAAGAATATTTGTTGAAATCCAATCACCATTGCCTACAAAATATTGCTATGTAACAAAATAATTAGACATGGCTATTTAATGAAGCTTATTAAGAATTACAAGTGTGGAAACCTGCTCTCTTTTTTGAGAGTGTATTGTATGCTAGGCACTGAGCTTCAGCTTTATAGACAACATTAATCACTTAGTCTTTGTAACACTTCTATTAGAAGAGTCTATAACCATCCCTTTCACAAGACAAAAAGAAATGTGTATGTTGAAGAAGTTAGACATGTTCTTCCAAGTCACCCAATATTAATTGGCAGAGCCAAGATTTGTACTCAGTCCCTCTGATGCCAAAGGCTCTGTTTTTCTACCACATAATCAACTTTCCCTCAGATGTGGTACCACTTGCTCACCCATATACTTTTTTGGATGGTGATTTCATGAAACACAATACTGTTTTGTAGTCTTTTATTGTTCTCTAAATGTTTACATATATAAGTGTACTTCTCCTACAGTCTACAATCTTCCTCGTGGCTTCTTTTTTGTGAATTAGGTGTTGAAAAGTGATATAGGATAGAGATAGATAGATAGATAGATAGATAGATAGATAGATAGATAGATAGATAGATGATACAGAATAGATTATAGATAGATGGATAGATTGATAAATAGATGAGATAGAAGATTAGGTAGATGGATAGAATAAAAGATTAGGTATATAGATATATAGATAATACAGAATAGTTTATAGATAGATCGATAAGTAGATAAGATAGAAGATTAGATAGCTAATTCAATAAGTAGATGATACAGAATAGATGATAGATGGATAGAATAAAAGATAGATATATATAGATATATAGATAGATAGATATAGATAGATATATAGATATATATATAGATAGATGATAAATAAAGTCGTACATTAGTCTAATGCATGATTTAATTAATGTTAACCTAAAGCAAAGGTTTCTTTTCAAGGTGGGGGTGAGATGGTGTGGGAAGGTGTGTCTGGAATTGCTGATGTAGCAGCTGTCACACAGTGCCTTTAGCTTTTCAGGTGACTGTACCAGTGTTCCTTGAAGGTGGGAAGGAGGGACTCATGAAAGGAGGGGTCTGTGCCATTCACTCCACGATGCCTGCTCTGAGCAATAGTGGAGGCTGAGTTGCTGAGGGAAGAGTAAGAAACCTGTAGCTGAGGGAAGAGTAAGAAATCCACTATCTCTTATTTGGCAAATAAGTTAACCTCTCTTAGCCCCATTTTCTTTATTTGGAAAATGGGACAAATAATACGTAAGGAGATCTCAGGATGATGATGAGGTTCAGTGAGAAAAAAGGAGGTGAAATGCAACTTGTGGACACTCAAATGCTATATACATGCAATTTCCCCATTTTCACCCTGGCTAATGCCTATTTTGTTAAAAAGGTCTTGCTGGCTCTTACACTGCCTTACCTCAGGGACTCTGTGCAGTGCACACCACCTGCCTGGACAGCTGTCTGAGGTCGGTACCCTGCACACTGAGTTTAGAGTGAATAATAGCAAGAGCTGGTGGCACTGCCAGCCTGGGAGCTGTGTCCACTGCTCTGCAGAAAAGCAAATAAGCCAAACAAACACTCCTCAGAGAGCCAAAAATCTTTTATACATTATACCATCCTTCATCTCCATGTACACTATAACACAACAAACTAAGAGAGAATAGAGAAGATTTCAGAAAAAATATGTGGGACTTCTAAGGAATTTGTAGAAGAAAGACATACAAATGGCTAAGCATATAATCTTTAAAAAAGTATTACAATTTTCTTAATACGAAGGATTGTAAAAAAATAGTTACCAAAAATGTGTTGATATGGGTTTTAATTATTATGGAGCAAAATATTTTTTAAGACAACTTATTTTGAAATCCACATGAACCCAATCTAAGGGTTTGAGGCTGAAAAATGATTTCCACACAAAAGACAAATACTGTTGTTAGAAACTATAAAATGAGTGTTTTTAGGGGTTTCAGATCTCACTAGTTCAGAGTAAAAGCACTGGCAAAGCTATATGCCAAGACAGGAGGTCAGAATGTGGCCTCAAATGGTTCAAGCAAGACTCCAGTGGTTTACAGGTTCTTTTTGGCCTTAAATTCAACGTTAGTTACACTGCATTCTCATCAGCTTGAGGGACACGAATCGGTGTTAATACAGGTGTCTGACCAACAGATGGAATGCCTGAAAGAACAACTTTTTAACTGTTTTTTATGGGGCTGTGTGTGTGTTCAACCATTTCATGTATTTATTTAAACCAAAGGCACAGTAATAATGTTCATGTCAGTAAAAAAGAAGAAATCACATAATTTTATATTCACCTATTACAGTCAGCACTTGTGGAAAACTATGCCGGTCATGGGAACGCAGACAGCATAATTCTCACTTCTATTATGGAAGTGAGAAGAGCTCACATTTATATATGAATGTTTTATTTTTAAGAAACAAAACCTCAACAATTTTAGAATGTTCCATTAAAATGTTCACCATGTGATATAGCAACTTTAAAAAATATATTCGCATAGTAATCTTTTTATAATATCCTATGTTGGATTAATTTTAATTTTCTTTCAAATTTAAATGAAATTGTGAGTCCAACTTTTATGAATACCAATTCTTTCCTTGAAGAGAATGCAAATTGGCCTTTCTTATCTACAAATAGACAAAAAGTGCATCTAATTAAGTCCCTTTTAAATTTTAAATGTGAATAATTAGGATGAATTATAGGAAAACACTTATCTATTTTACTTAATTTTTTTCTTGGTATATGTCTAACACTAAATATTAAGTGAGAAATATTCAAAAAAAATAAAGGTACCGATAGAAACTATTTAGTGTTTACATCAGTACTTTTAATTTGATATTCTCAGAGCTCAAAAGAACAATCCAATATATGGATTATATAAGAAATAAAAGAATGGAGTTTTCTATAGACTTGCTACATGTTATGATTCAAGAA
Source organism: Piliocolobus tephrosceles (assembly GCF_002776525.5). Lineage (NCBI taxonomy): Eukaryota > Metazoa > Chordata > Mammalia > Primates > Cercopithecidae > Piliocolobus > Piliocolobus tephrosceles. The sequence goes on along the minus strand of NC_045441.1, from coordinate 135,411,554 downwards.
TAGACATAAATATATGTTCTAGTATTTCAAATATTATCATAACATAATTTCATATATTCATGTATTTGACAAATATTTACTGAGTACCTATTATGTATCAGATACTGACATATGAGGGAATATAACAGTGAACAGAAGAGACTAAAATACATGTCTTAAAGAGCTTTCTCTCCAATAGAGAGAAAATAATATTCCCAATTATCATCAAAAACTGCAATTGCTTTTGCACCAACTTAATAACATAGTACAACTGGAACTATGAAATAGTTTTGGAGAGAAAGGGTAAAATTTTAGGCAGTGTGGCAAAGTAAGCCTTTATTGGAAAGTGGCCTTTGAAATGAAGATATGAAGAGAGTGAAAGGAGTGAGGGGGCCAGACATGCATTTATCGGAGGAAAGGCTTTTGAGGTTGAGCGCATTGCATGCATGTGCAATGTCGGGAGAATGCCAGGATGTTCGTAAAGCAAGGGGACCATGGTCTGGGCCTTAGTGTATTTCAGATTCTCTTCAGGTGTCACTTCATTATGAAGCATCCCCTGAATATTTCTCTTCAATGTCCTGTAGAACAGGTTTAAAAATCTGAATGGTTCCAAGTGTCTTGTCTTATTAATTAGCTTATTTATGGAATATTCTCTATATACAGGCTCTGTGCTGATCATTGCAAATAGAAAGAGAGAGAGAAAATAAGTTCTTAAAGAAGTTCTTGGTCTAGTACATAAAACATCTTAATACTTAAGTAGAATCAACTGTGATACATACAAACATTGTAACTGTACAAGTTACAGTCGTAATACACGGGGAAATAATTGTTGGCATTTTGGAAAAAGGAAAGGGAAAAATAGACACACACATGTGTGCACATATACACATATTTTATTTAAGCAGCAATGTTTCCAAATCAGGAACTATGTTTTTCAGAGAAGAGTTTCCCAAGCACCCATATTATCAGAACCATCTCAGGTACTTGATGAAAAAAAAAAAAAAAAAAACAGATTAATGGACTTCACTGCTGTAAAGTTAGACTCTGTAACTCTGAGTTGCTGCCAATAGAATCTGTATTTTAAAAGTTCTCATTTTAATGTCAATGATGAGTTGAGTTTGGTTACCAGAAGAGTCTCAGGCAAATCAGGTCACCCTACTTGTAGGTTGCAGATTGGTGACCCTTAGGTATATGGGGGCATAACTTATTTCTATCAGTCATGAAGTTTTGCACAAAACTCAATAGATCTTCAAATAACACAATTATCAAATCTACTAGTCCCGTTCCCCTAAGTTTCATCAATCCAAGTTTAAGCCCTTTAATTTTGATGTTTGAAAACCTAGAAGTGATTGCTTTTGACTGGAGTTTTTTAGGTTCCATGCTTTTCTTTTTGATACTTACTTTATGTGGATCAAATTCATTGAACCTTAGAATATCAGACTAATAACAACATGGAGACTAAATCAATAGCACAGCATTAAGGTCATCCTCAACCTGTTATAGTGTTGATTCTACTGCAGGTGTGATGCCCTTGACAGGGAGGTTGATATATGGTTGTGTTGTACTTTGACAGTTTTCTGCTTCTCAGGGCAAAGAGTTTTCAGCAAATGATTGTTTTGCTTATTGATGTTCTTTTTTTTACTCTTTCTTGGGAAAGATCAGTGTGCTGTGTCTCTAGATTAACAGGATAAATCTAAATTAATAACATTTGTTTGAATCTACTTCAAAGTCACATAAACATGAATTTATAGAAATTATAGCCTCCTTCTGTGAAACTCAAAATCGTTTTTAAATAGTGATTTTTGTCATAGCCCTTATGCCAGAGAGTCTGCAAATAGATATATGTGTATTCCACAATCTGACAGGCACAGTCAGGAGTTCAAGTGACTTAGTCTAAACTATTAATCAAAGTAATTACTAATGTTTCCTAATAATACCCAAGGTTTTCAATAAATAAACATAAAATTGTATTTTCCTTAAGGTACAGATATTTAAAATATATGATCATATTTTCGTGTGAAGATTTCCTTAATATTGATTCATTATAAACAAATAAGATACATTTTGCTCTGGCAGAATTAAACCAAAATTAGAATGTATCTGTAATTGAAATACTAAAAATATCAAAGAATTACAGTAAAGACATAACAGAACTTAATCTGGCATGTGCTATCTATTTAGTAATTTAAACTGTTCATCCTAAGCGTATGCATCTCTCATAAAATGTATACTGTTAAAATTCTTGTTAAAATGGCTTGATGTCAAAAATAGGAAATTGGGTAAAGATAGTCTCTTTAACAAATGTTGTTGGCAAAACTGAACATCCACATGCAAAAAGAAAAAAAAAAGGAAATTGGACTCTTATACCACACATACAAAAATCAATTCAAAGTGGATTAAAGTCCCACATGTAAGACCCGAAACTATAAAACTCCTAGATGAAAACATATGGGAAAAGTTTTATGACATTAGTCTTGGCAATAATTTCATGACTCTGACATCTAAAGTACAGGCAACATAACCAAAAATAGACAAGTGGGAATACATCAAACTAAAAAGCTTCTGTCCAGCAAGGGAAACAATCAACAAAATGAAAAAAAAAAAAAAAAACCGAGAGAATGGGAAAATATTTCCAAATCTTATATCTGATAAGGGATTAATTTCTAAAATATATAAGAAACTCCAACTCAACAACAAAAACAACAATGATAACAAAAACTTTATAATCACATCAACAAAAATGAGCTAAAGACTTGACCAGACTTTCATCCAAAGATGACACACAAGGGCCAAAAGGCCTGTGAAGAATTGCTTAGTGTCACTAGTCACCAGGGAAATGCACATCAAAACCACAGTGAGACACCACCTCACTTCTCTCAGGATGGCGATTATGAAGAAAGCAAAGGGCATGTGCCTTTATAACGGAATGATTTATGTTCCTTTGGGTATATATCCAGTAAAGGGATTGTTGGGTCGAAGGTGTATATTCTTTGCGACACTATTCACAATAGCAAAACCTGGAATCAACCTAAATGCCCATCTGTGATAGACTGGATAAAGAAAATGTGGTACACATACACCAAGGAATACCATGCATCCATAAAAAAGAACAAAATCATACCCTTTCCTGGGATGTGGATGGAGCCATTGGACATTATCCTTAGCAAATTAACATTGGACATTATCCTTAGCAAATTCACACAGAAAAGGAAAACCAAACACCACATGTACTCACTTATGAGTGGGAGTGAAATGGTGAAAACACCTGGACACATAGAGGGAAATAACACACACTAGGGCCCTTCAGAGAGTGGAGGGTGGGAGGAGGGAGAGGATCAGGGAAAATAACTAATGAGTACCAGGCTTAATACCTGAGCGATGAAATAATCTTTATGAAAAAACCCCATGACACAAATTTACCTGTGTAACAAACCTACACATGTACCCCTGAACTTAAAAATACAAGTTGAAAAAAATGCAATAGGCAGCAAGTGTCTGTGAGGATATGGAACCCATGCATGGTGTTGGTGGGAATGCAAAATGGTGCAGCTGCTACGGAAACCAGTATAAAGATTCCTTAAAAAATAAAAAATAAATAAAAACACATGATAAAGCAATTACACCATGGATATCTATCCAAAATAATTAAAACCAGGATCTTGAAGAGATATTAGCACTTCCATGTTTATCACAGCAACATTCAACAACCTAAATGTTCATTAGTGGATGAACAGATAAAGAAAATGTGGCATATACACACAATGTTATTTATATCCAGATTTAAAATAATAATAATACTATATACTAATAATAATAATACTATCCAGATTTAAAATAAAGAAAATTCTGCAATATGTGTCAGCGGAGATCGTGCCCCTGCACTCCAGTCTGGGTGACAGAGCAAGGCTCCATCTCAAAAAAAAAAAAAAAGAAAATTATGCAATATGCAATGTGGATGAATCTTGAGGATATTATACTAAATGAAATAAGCCAGTCACAGAAAGACAAATCCTGCATGATTTCACTTGGAGGAGGTTTCTAAAATAGCCAAATCAAAGAGCATAATGGTGGTTTCCAATACATAGGTGTAAAGTTTAAGTTGTGCAAAATAAGTAAGGTCTGGAGATATGCTGTGTAATATTGTGCCTCTAGTCAGCACTACCGCATTGTATATTTAAACATTTAAGAGGATAGATCTCAAGTTAAGGGTTCTTACCATAATAAAATAAAATAGAAAAATTTTTTAAAAAATGGCTTAAAATGTGTAAATTAAGAAGAAACATAATAAAAATTACAGTTCAAGGTCACATGAATTTACAATTGCACACTAAATTAAGGTTTCAAAATAATAGAAAAATTATAAGAATACTAGATTCTTATGCAAAACAAAGATGCCATTGGGATTAGGATAAGTCCTAGAAAACCTAAAATCCTGTCCACCTGTGAAATTTGGGCTTTCAGGCCTTTGGACACACCTGAACTTAGACTGTGGGTGAGAAGTCACACTAAGCACCTATGACCTAAGTGACTCCCTTACCTGTCTGCCTCTCTGTTCCAGGCAGATACATCAACAGAGATACCTATTACTATTCGAATGACCTGTGATATGGTTTTGCTGTGTCCCCACCCAAATTTCATCTTGAATTATAATTTCCATAATCCCCAAGTGTCGTGGGAGGGACCTGGTGGGAAGTAATTGAATCACAGGTGCGGTTACCCCAGTGCTGCTGTTCTTGTGATAGTGAGTTTTTACAAGATCTGATGATTGGATAAGGGGCTTTTGTTTAGCACTTCTGCTTTCTGCCACCAGGTAAGATGTGCTTTTGCTCCTTCTTCAACTTCTGCCACGATTGTGAGGCCTCCCGTCATGCAGAACTGTGAGTCCATTAAATCTCTTTCCTTTATAAATGACCCACTATCGGGTGTGCCCTTGCAGCAGCATGAGAACGGAGTAATACAACCTGTTATGATAATTTCTGAGACCAAGTATAACTTAGTACCAATTAGAAGAAATAGAAGGGTAGGCAGCTCCATTACAAGGAAAGCCAATTTCCTCACTCCTCCTACAGGGAAGGTGATTTGGAGACCCAAGCCTCAGGTTTCAACTCTGGAAACATTGTTTACCCTGCAATGCCTTCAGTTCTTCAGTCTTTTGTATCTTGCTATCCATCCAAAGCTCTTGCTAATACCAATCTTTGCATTCTAGAAAACTTGAATGCCACATGCAATAATGCAAACATTATTTTCATCAGACCACTCTCCTGCTTAAGAAGAATCGGAAATTTTCTACCAAATCAATTTCAAAATTACTGTCTTGTCATAGCTCTCAGTCATATCTTAGAATCTCCCAACATCAGTCTCCCCTCTAAGCGACACACACAAACACACACACCATGGCCTCACACTTTTCAACTTGAAATGATTTACCCTAAATCTCACTGTAGTTCAATATCCATGTTTCCTATGGGAGGATGTTCCATTTCTTATATAAAGCCTTCTCTGAATGCCACAATCCCCCCTGAAGCCCATTTCTGAATGAATTCTGATCATACGAGATAGAATATATCATAATCCATTGTTTTCATTTTAAAAATCTATTTGCTATATTTGTTTACCAGTATTATGATAAAATCTCTGAATATTGTGAATAGTGCTGCAATAACCATACATGTGCATGTGTCTTTATAGTAGAATAATTTATAGTCCTTTGGGTATATACCCAGTAATGGGATTGCTGGGTCAAATGGTATTTCTGGTTCTAGATCCTTGAGGAATCGCAACACTGTCTTTCACACTGGTTGAACTAATTTACACTCCCAACAGTGTTAAAGCATTTCTATTTCTCCACATCCTCTCCAGCATCTGTTGTTTCCTGACTTTTTAGTAATTGCAGGGACATAGATGAAGCTGGCAACCATCATTCTCAGCAAACTAACACAGTAACAGAAAATCCATCACTGCATGTTCTCACTCATAAGTGGGAGTTGAACAATGAGAACACATGGACACAGGGAGGGGAATATCACACACTGGGGCATGTCAGGGGGTGAGGGGCTAGGGGAGGGATAGCATTAGGAGAAATACCTAATGTAGATGATGAGTTGATGGGTGCAGCTAACCACCATGACAAGTGTATACCTATGTAACAAACCTGCGTGTTCTGCACATGTATCCCAGAACTTAAAGTATTAAAAAAAAAAAACTCTGAATAAATCAGTTTTTGTTTTTCGTGTTACTAAGAGAACTTGGAACAGTTCACGGTACCTAATATTACAATCTGTCATCTTACACTTCTCCAAAGAATACTTTGATAACTCCCACTCCCTCAGGAAAGAAAGAAAATTACACTGAATAAAATGCAAGGGCTAATGATTTCATCCCCTACCTCTGTCCCACTCAATTTTTCTCCAAATCTCTTAATTGCCGCCTTCCCATACTCCCTCCTGCCTGAGCTTCTCTGTGACTATGGTAAACTACCCCAGAGACACCATGAATCGGTGCCCTATCCGTTGATCTTTGCGATTTCCCCTGCCTAAACACCTTTTTGCTTTGCTTATTCATATATGTACTAGTTCTTCAGGCCTAAGTTTCAGAAACTTAGAAACAACTTCCTCTAGTCCAGAGGGCAGGTCCCCTAGTATATACTGCTCCTAGGCTACAAGAGTACCCTGTGACGACTCCTATACTGTCAACACTATCTAGTGACTTCTCTGTCTCTGAGACTGGTTGGCAATCCTCCTTAGCGAGAACCACATTTTTACTATTGGTCTACTGGAGCCTGGCTCAGTACTTCGCAAATGAACACAACCTGCTTAATATCAACTCCTTCAACTCTGCCTCTTGTGGTAAAGGCCCGGCTTTTCTTGTTCTTTAAATATAGACTCTAATTTCCTATTAAGTTTAAAGCCTAATCAACTGAGATCCTAGTTATCTTTTCTCAGGGGGGGTGAGGAAGCCATCCCAAGAAGTAAGGGAAAATGTAAGTATGCCTTATTTCTATGGAGGGGCAAAAAAAAGAGAAGAAAAGCAAAATTGTTAAATTTCCAATCAAAATAGTGTTATCATTCATATTTCGTTACTCAGGGAAGAACAATTATTTTAGGCTGGATATAATTCAGTAAGATGTAGTGGAAAATGTGCTTTTAAAGGCAAAGTCCTCACTTACCTGGACAAGCAATTTAGACTTCACCTCAGAAAACTCGGGTGAAAATGCAAAATACATAAATAGGTAAGAAGGTGATACAGATAAATGAAGCGTGGCTGCATGTGGCCATATTGTCAGAAACACAGTGAGTCACTGGTTGTGGCTGTAATAAAGAACATATTCACTCCTCAGTTTCCAGTGATTACAGAAGAAAAGTGAGAGCTCAGTGTTATTAGATATTCTTCTGTTTCTAGAAAACTCAGGGTACTAAATTATTACTCAGAATTGTCCCAGTTTGAATTATTAGCAAGTAATTTAATTTTTCAACTAATTTTATGAGAAGGAAAAATCAACTCTGTGGATTGCATTTAGTCAGCAGCCCACATATTTGTAACCCTGATAATTAAAACCAATGAAGACTTCATAATCAGATCTGTGTAAGAGTCAGGAGTGGACTGCAAAATGAGGTTCATTAGCTATGAATTCCCAAGGAGTGGTTTTTAAATAAACGAATAAATAAATGAGAATCTAAAGACAGAGACCAGTCTGGAAGTTTGTCCACATAGTTTAGATAAGTATTCCATCAGACCTGAACTAAGGTAGAAATATTAGAAACTGGGGTTTTGGATATATTTTGAAGTTTATAGTTTAGTTGCTATTTATCAACATGTTGATGAATGATAGAAGGAATATCAGTAAAGAGGGTTTAGGAAACAATGAATTTGTTCACAACTATGCCATTAACTTGCTATGTGATCTTGTTGATCTCAAGTGAAAAATTAGGGTATTACAGAGAAATGTATCCGAAGAGCTTCTCAAACCTGAAGCTCTTTCATTCTAGGTTGACATTTTTGGATCTCATGTCAGTCATCTTGAACAACCACTCTAGTGTGTGATTTCAGTCACATGAAGGTCAAGAATAGGCAAAATTAATCTATGGTGCCAGAAACACAATGCTTACTTTTGGGAGGGGGCAGAATGGAAAGGGGAATGAGGGAACGTTCTTGGGTATGGAGTATACTTTGACTGAGGTTTCTGTATGTCAAAGTCATTCACCATGGACCTATCCATTTTACATATGTAATTTATAATGTAATTTAAAAAATGTTTTGTTGAAAGATGTTAATATTTTAACTTACAGTTTCTCATATTTGGTTGCACATTAGAATCACCTGGAGAGTTTTTCTTAAATAAAAAATTATTTGTTAAGTGCAACACTATGTTAATATATGTATATGTATAGTGCAATGGTTATATTTGGGTAATTAACATTTCATTATCTGACATAGTTTTATCATTTTTCGTGGCAAAAACATTAAAATCTACTCAACCATTTTCAAGAATACCACATTATTATTAACCACAGTCATCATGTGGTACATTTCTTGAATTTATTATTCTTATTTGACTGAAATTTTGTATCCTTTGACCAACATCTCCCCAACTCCCATCCCCTCTTCCCAGCCTTTAGTAATCGCCATTCCACTCTCTGCTTCTATAGAGAGGCTTTAAAAGATACTGTTACTTAGCTCCAAATTGGAGAAAGTTTGATTTAATACATATTTAGAGAAAAATCCTAGAAACAAATCATATAATTCAACAGCTTATTTATCATAACTTAGATGATTTTTACTTATAGCTATCTCTCTAACCCTTCCAGTATTTTAAGTCAAAGCCTTCCAGCTAAGAGCAACCAACACCATTATAAAGTTAGGCTTATTAAAATGCTTGACAGGGAGAATGCATATCACGGGCAGTAAGGGGGTCTGTAAAGGAGAGAGTCAGGGAAGGATACCTTTAGAGTTTACGGGCCAAAATTACACGATAAAATGGCCTTAGCAGGGATGGGTCTCAATTTTCAAATAAAGAGACTTTACTGGAACCGTTGTCTTTAGAACACAAGTCTAGGCGGTTTCTGCTGGATGGTTTATCTGTGTTCTCACCTTGGAACATGTAGATCTAAATGAGCTGGTGTTGAAGAGCATATTCTTAGATCATCTGTGACTCTTGTGTGGTTTGCTATAATTTATGTGTTTTACAAGTCCTGTTGCAATCGTTTTATAAATCATGGTTTCTGTTTCAAATCTCAGCACTACCCTTGGAGCCTAACTGACAGCCAGAATGTTTTTCACTCTATCACGTTAAACTAATGGAACACAAACATTTGCCAGATCTCCCCATCAAAATTGATTTTTAGAAGAACTAAACAAGAAGATAGTAGAATAAAGAAGCTGGATATGTTTAATTTCCTGGAACATCCTGCCTGACTTTCCCTGTCTTGCCGACACCTTGTAGGCACACTTCACCTCATTTTTAAGGACCTGAGTCACCTGAAAAAAAAAAGTCTCTTTTCGTGGGTAGATTAAAATAATAATTTCTGCCCTGAGGTGACTGCAATTTTCTGTTTTATCAATCCCATGGTTAGTTTTTGCTACTAAGAACATTAAATTAACAATAGGGGAAATTCAAGAATATTTTGGCAATAAATCATTCAAGAAGAGTACATGCAAGGCAGGGCAAAGGAGAGGTGTTCTGGTGAAAAGGTTACTTGCAAGATTCCTATTGTCTTTATGACATAACGTGCTTCTTGTCTGCTTGTCTTCTTCAGTGACAAGAAGGAAGCCTCAGCTTGTATGCCTGGCAGTGACAGAGCAGCATCTTCTCTGGATATGTATCTTTTACAAACGCCCATCACTCTGTGTTTTGCTGTTTAATAACCTCCCTCTTAGAGGTCTGACATTTGCAGTAATGAAGCAGAATAACAACAAAAACAGGAAAACATCAGGCCTATGGAAGTCCATGAATGTAAAGAATATTCCTACAGAGGCAAAATTAAGGAGCAGAGGTGATCTGCAGATGCCTACTGTCATATGACTCGTCTTGATTCCATTGGGGACTTTTTTGAGTCATGTTAATGACTTCAAAATATAATGAAGCTTCTCCAAAGATCTTTGTCCAAGGTAAATTATCTTAAAGTGTTAAATCCATAGACGAGACAGAGCTCTCCTTATTAGACCTGAAGGAGTAAATGTAGGATGAGGTATATTTTATTCAGTAGGGAGAACAACATACTGGTTAGGAAATCCTATATAAGACTGGCATTATATTGTGATTTCAGAATACTTCTCTCACCAAAACCCTTGACAGGGCAATTACTGGATAATTGTTTCACCCTCCTGACAGAAGCAATTCTGTATTCATTCCTTAGCTTTGAAGTACAAGGAGGAAGAAGAGAAGCAGGTGGAGGCAGAGGTGATAGACTACTTCTGTTTCAGTATGTTCTGAAAAAAATGAGACTAAAAGGATTAATAGTGGAGATATTTTAGAACAATTACGCTTTACAGGTTTCTTAGAGTCAGACAAATTGCCATCAAAAAATCCAAATGATAGAGACAAGTTATCTGCCTGATGGCAATTTGGGGCTATAAAGCTTGACAAACACTCCCTAGGTCAAATGAGGATTTGTAAATCATTCACCAATAGGATATGCATAATGAAACATGCATTCTGTAATGGCAACATTTCCCCTCAAAAATATAGTTAACGTTTTTCTAATAGCAAGTTAAAAATAAAAGAAACAGAAGTACGCAAGATCCCTTAATTGGCGTTAGCCCTCAAAGAGCAGTACTGCATGCCGTATTGTTTGAGGTATTTTTAAATTTTGCTATACCAGGAGTATTGGTAATGGCCAGCTTCTAACCAATGGGGGTAGATTTTAATCATTTCCTCTCTTTGGAGTCAATATCTATGCCACATTTTGGAACTCATAGGCCAGAAGACAATTAAATGATAGGTATGGGAGCCAAGAAATCAGAGGAAGTAGCTTCTGCAGTCTTGTGTAGCTTCGTTATTGGATCTTCTGAAGAAGACAGGGTCATTGTATTACTTCTTATTGTTATCAGCCTTTTATGGATTATAATGTAATTCCAGTTTCAGCTTCTGTTATTTCTTGATGTGATGTCTGGCAGAGAATGATACCAGAGTAATCTTCCTTATCTGGGAAGTTGGGACATGGAGCAGATATCTCTAAATTTTGGATATCTCCCAAAATTTCACAGAATAGGTAAATTCTCAACTGAGCATTGAAACAGACACCATTCTCTGACTCTATGTTAAACAATACTGAATGCAATAAAGATAATTTAACTGCTTGCTTCTGGAATATAAGTCCATGAACCAAGTAAACAGCTTAGCTGTCAAGATTAAGACCTTGCTCATGTAATCACTTTAAGGCTCCTGCCACACTGTGCTCACCAATCCAAAGGTATTAAGTTCTAAACTCTGCCTGGCCTCATTCAGTGCTCTGTCTTGCAAGACGCCTTAAAAATCACTCAGCTCAGAAGCTGCACCTGTGTAAACACCCTCCTCTGACTTCCCTTTTCAAGACACTTCTTTGTCCAAGTAGTGTTCTTCTTTACCACAACAGGCTTAATAAACTCAGTCTTGCCTTATTCAACTATTGCTGTTGTTTTGTTTTTCTTTTAGGAAATTAACAGTCAGCACAACAAACATTTCTTGACTTCCGTGACTGGTGACTTTGAGGACTATTTTACTCTCAAGAGAGAAAAAGATAACACCTCTATAATCAAAGGAAATTTTAGGCAGAAATTCAATACAACAAGAAAAAAAGAGTGTCCCTTTTAAACCAGGAGTTGGGGAGATGATCCCCCTCTTCTTCCTCATCTTATCTAAATTCAGAGTTCTTCAGCACCTTGATAGAAATCAAGTTAAAAAGAAAGCAACACTGCTCCATAAAATGCACAATTTAGCCCTGTTTTCTTTCCCACCCTGCCCATAGCCTATGTATTTTTTTCATGTTTCTGCTGTAGCTTTATGTCTCTGGGTAATCATGAATGTATATTTAACCATTTTGCCAGCATTTGTAGCCTAGCAAAGGTTGAATTCCATTGAACTGGTAGATTGCTTTTTAATTTTCTGCTTGGATGGGTTGGTTTTTGTCCTGTGGTTTCCAAAATATTTTATGAGTCTTGATGGAGAGGCTAAAATGCTTGCAAATTTTGCTGATCTCTGCCAAAAGCTGATTAACCCTCCCTCATTCTTCAGAAACCTATGTACCAGAAGCTTTAGTGATGTAAGAAACATGATATATCATTACGAAAAAGGACTTGCACGGGGATTGCAGAATACTACATCTACGCAAGGGATATATATGTTTATAATTATTCTGTGTCTATTTTATACTAGTTTGCTTTTTCTATAGTAAAGGGAAATATTTATGACACTTAAAGATGTGAAATACAAGACAGCCTGAATATCACCATTCCTTAAATGTAGCCGATGGTCTGTGAATAAAAATTATATGACTTTAAAATGGGCTATGTGTATGAACACATGTATTTTCATTATCTGCTGTTAATTGTTTTGAATTGGGTGGTTATTTCATTTCAAATGAAAATGACCTGGTACCTTATTTCCTGTCATTTGTACAGTTGATCAGACCTTTGGTAACTTAGGTTTTCTACGTCTTATAATAAATCTTTTACGATAATGTTTAAAATAATTCCAATATCACATCACAGTTTGTTATTATGATCAATTTTTTGGCTGCTTTTAAACTTATTCTACCTGCTGTCTTTCCCATCTCGGTGGACAATGACTTCATTTTTCTAGTTTGTTAGGAGAAAAGCCTTGATTTCTCTTTTCTGCAACGTTGAAGATTGTGTTGTGCTTGCCAAATGCTTGCTCCCTTCTCTGTCAGAAAAAAGACCTGAGAGACCTCCCATAGGAGAAGTGGTTGTCCCTACGCAGTCACATGAGCTTGGCCACATTGCTTGGGGCAATGGAATGTAACCAGGTGTGACTTACGCCTTGACTCCATAGGACTTTTAAGAAGATTGCCCACTGTGGCTATGGCACCCCTCCCTGTGCCATGAAGAGAGCATTTCTGTGATAGAAACTGCTCCCACAGCCTGGATTCTAGGATGCATGGTAAACATCAGCACAAGTCAAGCAGCTCCAGGCTGACCTTCAGGTAAGCAGAGCCAGACCCACAGCTGCTTTATGTAACTTGAGCAACGAATCAATGCTCATTGTTGTAAATTACTGACATTTGGGGGAAGACTTTGAGGTTGTTTGTCATGGCCGCATAAACTAAAGTTGATTAATATAGCCCACATCAAAGATACTGGATAATCCTATTAGCTCTTCCTTCCAAACCTTCGAAATATTTCCAAAACCAGATTACTTCTTATCACCTTTGTTGCTATTACTGTGGCATAGGCTACCATGCTCTCTCATACAATTATTCTAATAGCCTCCTAACTGGCTTGGATGTTTCTTCCTTTCTTTTTTGACTCACCACCTATTTTCAACATAATACTAGAATAATCCTTTTCAACTGTAAATCAGATTATGTCATTCCTGTGCTCAAATTCCTTCGATAGCTTCTCACATCGATCACATGACAGCCAAAATTGTTGTAAAGACTTACCTAACCATTGTAGGTTCATTCAATACACCTACCTCTATGCCTGCTCCCTCCCCAGAGTCATCTGCTACTAATATCTCCCACGTTACTCAACTCAAGGCATACTGGCCTGTTATAGCTCAAACCTGGCCAATGAATGCCTACCTCAGGCACTTACTTGCATTTGCTCTTCCAGCTCTGCCTGAAATGCTCACTGTCCCAGGGAATAGTAAGGCTGATTTTTAGTTGTTTAGTTCTTTATTTAAATACCATCTACTCAGTGACATCTTCCCATACCACCCAACTGAAAATCACAAAGCCTCCCCACCAGAAGAGCTTCCCTCCTCCCTTCCTTGTGCTGTCTCCTTGGCATTCACCACCTGACATGATATATTTTACTAATTTACTTGCCTGACTCTATTAGACTGTGACTCTCATGATGACAGGCTCTTTTTAAATTTTACTTTTTTAATTGAAGCCTATAAAATTGATACAAACTTAGCAAGTAAAGTTGTTGCACGAATAAAGAAAGAAATTATATGTTTAGGAAATTAAAATGTAGGTATTTGAATGTTTTAAAATAGGCCTTAATTTCATTTTACTCAGAGATGCCTTTCTTATTTTGAAAACATTTTTTTAATTTAACATTTATAATAATAGACAGTAATTCTGTGTCAGATTCATCTCCTAAATACCTTTTCTCCCTACAAATAGGGCACATTCATAAGGTTGATAGGATACAGGTATGTCATGTATATTTCAGAATCCAACAAAATTTCTTGTCTATCAAAACTTACTACTGTATCATTGTTGCCATGCCTAGCACCACAAATTGTTAATTTTCTCCCCCAGTCCATGCCTTCAGTTATTAAACACTAGGGGACTTGGGGCAATAATTTTAACCCTTCAAATATAAATGTCTTTCTACCTTACACAAGATTCACTATTGAAAAACAGCTAATTTCATATTTGGGATTATTTTAATGGTTAAGTTCTAGAGTAATTATTTGATTAAAAGTACTATGCTTTTGAACTATTTGCAAATAAAGAGGTTTCTCAAATTAAAAAGATTGATGATTTGTTTCTGCATTTGTTAATATTTTGGGGAAATGTGTTATCTGTGGTACATTTTCACAATCACAGCATCTCATGAACACGACCCTGTGTGTCCCTGACCCTTCGCAATGTGACTAGAGATGTCCTGGAATGTTTTATCACACAGCAATAAACAACTGATGCAAGTACATTATTTATTTTTTTCTGCTCTAGATGCATTAGTTTCTTTTCCATAAAGCTACAAATGATTAGTCTTTACGAATGGTGGTGGGGGCGGGGACACAGGGCAGCAGCAGTGAGCAGTCAATACTCTGCTTTTCTCATCCCGCCTTACTTCCCTTCCACCTGCTTCTCCGTGTCTCTCATTGCCTCGCCCTCCCCCAATGGATCATTAAAACTGTAGAGGAAAGAGTACTCAAAGACTTTCCTGTTTCTTCTTCCTTTGCACCAAAATACTGAATCTCAAACATAAATCCCCATTTGGAAAGGGTTTCCTTTATTATTATTAATACTCATATTAATGATGTGGAACTAATGCTTACTCTTAGCTGCTCTCTTCTATGTATATAAGTAGTGGCAGACATTGCTTCTAACAAGTGAGCAATTGCAGAGAGAAAAACGACTTAGAATGAAACATACAGATTCCAGTGAATATTGCATAATTCTGAGTGCAATTTGCTGTCCTTTGCTAAACATGTTTTGAAATAACAATCCATCATCAGGTGGCAAAACTTTAAATTGGATTAGGAATCACACGTGTCTGCTTTTTTCTCATTATTATAGAATGAGGGAGAAAGGAGAAAACAAACATGGATATTGGATGATTGCATGCTGTTGCAGCATAATACTTACCTCACTGAAGTTCCTGATGAAGAAAATTCCTTTTACATAGTTTCTCTTTTAACCTTAATTTTCACCATATTTCTTTGTGAGCATAATTAAATGCCACCATCAAGGAAACTCCATCCATCTACACCGAATGATCATAAAGTAGGGAATACAGTTCATGTGAGATGAATTGTTTTTTAAAGCATACTTTTTGGACATAAATATGGGAACAATAGACAATGGGAACTACAAGTGGGGACAGCAAGGGAAGCGGAAAGGGTTGGAAAACTGCCCTTTGAGTACCATACTGACTACCTGGATGAAAGATTCAATCGTACCCCAAACCTCAGCATCACACGATATACTCTTGTAACTAACATGGACATGTAGCCCTTGAATCTAAAATAAAAGTTGAAAAAGCTCACATTGCGACATACAAATGTATACAATTGTCAATTACAATTAAGTAAAAAAACAAGTTAGAAAGTTTAAAGGTTGTATAATTAAATAAATGTTGGTTGATTACTTAAAAAAAGTAAAAACATTCTTGTAAGAGATTTGAATGGCATGCCTATCAGGAAAACCTACCATGATCATATATATATGAAGATACTTTTAGGTAGTGTATATTGTATAATTTTTTTAAAAATTAAAACTACTTTTGTTTACAAAAGTGGTAAATAGGAAAGATGACGTGGCATGTCTAAATGTGTATGAGTGTGTGTGTGTACATCAACTATATAGAATTTTAGGATGTACACAAAATATTTCTCTTATATTGCATCTCAGCAATTTTATGCCTAATCATTAAGTGATACTATTTTTGTTTATGAGCTATGGAAGAAAAACTTAATTCTGATTGCCTAAAATCATAATGGCAGTAAATTGCTCAGCTTGGATTTAGACACTAGTCCTGGGTGTAAAGCATGCAGTATAGACAGACAGGAGGTATTGACTTCGTAGGAACTATAGAAGAGAATTCTACTGGTAATGTCTAAATTGTAGTAAGTTAAGAGTAGGTCTGAAAACAATCCTTATTATTACTTTAGATAGTGTGTATCTGCATTTTACAATATGTGAAGTCCCCTGTTCCCAATGGCCAGGAATGATTAGAAACCTGTTGTTCTCATTTCCCCGTTTGATTACTGAACATACGGTTCAGATAAACAAAACTTTTCTATCCACAGGGTCTTTTAATCTAGGTCAGACATATTTCTACAACACTCTTTGACAAATTGCTGGCTGCATACACAGTACATTTGCAATTGATAAATGCGGAGACTGTCAAAAATAAAAGACACTCATATTGTATCACTGTTATTTCTACGTCAGCCAAACCCACTTTCATGACAGGTGTTCCTAGAGCCTCAGGAGTCTGGGAGGTTTCTGTTGCTGTCTTTGACACTCTGCATATTTTACTTCCTTTCAAAATATTGTAAAGAAAATTAACCCAGAATATGAGAAAGTATCCACTGGAAACAATCAAGTTCAATTTTATTTGTAGGCTTGAATTCTATATTTTTACACTCACCAGAAAGTCCTCCTTCCCCCCATTTTTCTCCTATGCAGACTGTTTTAGAATCAGAAGGCTTTCAAATGCAGCAAGTCGGCCATTTGACCATCCTCTGATAAAATGCAAACTTCTATTATAAATTAACTTACACCATCTAAAATGACATGTGTAGAACTTTATATTAGGTCTGATTTTCCCAATTAAATTGGAATTTTAAGTAGACTATTTTTAATTCAATGCATTTCTAACTTGACTTTAATATTTACTCTTTACTTATGTTATTGCCAAAAACATCTAGTATTTTATCTATAATTAATAAATAATTGTTAAGAAATATAGCTTGCAATCTTGGGTTAAAACAGAGTAGAGAGAGAGCAAACAAAACTGAATATTACATGCAAACTCGCCCAACATAAAGCCACGAAGATGGTTTCCCATCTGCTTGGAATCGTAACAGCAATGGGATCCAGAGATGGGGTCAGGAACAGGGAAATGACACAGACGGACTGAGAGGACTCTGAAAATGAACTGGAATTATCTTATTTTTATTTCAAGATTGATTCTGAAGCAGAAATGAATATGAAGAATCATGAAACACAAATCTTATCGTATTCCAGCAAGGGTAGTGTTTATAAGACTTTGTACTTTACAATAAATTATTGTTCTATTAGGAACAATCACTTTTTCTTTAAGATTCTAGTTCTCCCTTCAGCAATACACAAGTGAACACATTGCATAATGTTAAAATAAAGTTACTTTGGCCGGGCACGGTGGCTCAAGCCTGTAATCCCAGCACTTTGAGAGGCCCAGACGGGCAGATAACGAGGTCAGGAGATCGAGACCATCCTGGCTAACACGGTGAAACCCCGTCTCTACTAAAAAATACAAAAAAATAGCCTGGCGAGGTGGCGGGTGCCTGTAGTCCCAGCTACTCGGGAGGCTCAGACAGGAGAATGGCGTAAACCCGGGAGGCGGAGCTTGCAGTGAGCTGAGATCCGGCCACTGCACTCCAGCCCCGGAGACAGAGCAAGACTCCGTCTCAAAAAATAAAAATAAAAAAAATAAATAAAGTTACTTTACATCTCATAATGTTTACATTTCCAGTGTTTTTCCCTTGGTTGCTTTATCTTCATCTTTTCTATAACATGGTTAAATTTTTTGGATTGTCTTTCCAAATTCCCTTACCCACAAATAGACATTAGCCTATAGGTAGATTTGTATGGGCACATACGATGTTTGAGCTTCAAATTTCCCACTTCCACAGGCCACCTTTAAAGCCCTGGGTATGAAACTAGGCTTTCACTTAGTTATTTCTTTTTCATAAAATTTTTGCAAAATTTCTAGAAAAGTGCAACTGATTCAGAGGACTGTATGATTCAGCTTTTGTTGTTGTTGTTGTTGAGACAGGGTCTCCCTCTGTTGCCCAGGCTGGAGTGCAGTGGCTCCATCTCTGCTCACTGCAACCTCCGCCTCCCAGGTTCAAGCAATTCTCCTGCCTCCGCCTCCTGAGTAGCTGGGCTTACAGGTGTGCACCACCACACCTGGCTAATTTATTTATTTTTTTTTATTTTTTAGGGGAGATGGGATTTCAGCATGTTAGTCAGGCTGGTCTCGAACTCCTGACCTCATGATCCACCCGCCTTGGCCTCCCAAAGTGCTGGGATTACAAGCATGAGTCACCGCGCCTGGCCAGTTCTGCTCTTAATTCCCTCTATGACCTTCTCTTCTGTCAAGTGGTGGTAGAGTGTCTGATGATATTTCTAGAGTCTGAGTAACAAAATGTTAAATTGGAGTACATTTACTTTCGGTTAGTAAGAGGAAGTTAAACTGTTTGCAGTTACTTCCATATAGAATTAAGCTACTGCTATCTATTTTGATATAGAAATGAGTTCCAAATATATGCTTACAGAACATTGTGCCAACAGACCCCAAGCTGTGACATAAGATTGTGGGGCTAGATGTCAAATTCTGATAGTTATATCACATAAAATTGTGTCCTATATAATAACACTCCAAGTATCAGAAGAATGTGGGAAGAATAAAGGAAGTTGGAAATGTTCAGAGCCTGAAGCTAGTCAGTGAATAAATCTAATAACCTGCTGCATGAAATTATAAGCAGAGAACTTTTGCATCCCCCATCAACATACCTTTCCATATTTTTATTTTAACCATGCAATACGGAATTTATTGAAATCCCTGTATATTTTGAAAGCATATACTGTGGAATACTAAAATCATAAATTTTGAAGAACCATGAAAAAAAAGCCTAATCTATTTTTCTCTGTTGAAAATGTTGACATTTTGTTGTAGTGTTAAGAAGGAATCAAAGTATATTTTCATTTCTCTCCTCATCATAAATAAATATTCACTTTTTTGAAGTGTAAATTTTCTATTACTTTTTAAAATTTTACCAAGTTTTCTTCCCCTAGTTCCAGCTCTTTATCACCAAGATTATAATTTTTCTTTTTCTTTTTTTAATGGAAACTGCCAGTACTTTCTTAATATACCTCCTTCAATCTTGTCCAAGTTGATTCCAAGATATTTCCAAGATTCATCATTTTTCACTTCAGTAACTAAATAGTGCTCTTTCTGCTTCTTCATACATCTTTTCCCCCACGTGCTCAAGAAGTTTATGTTGTTTAAACAAGTTATAGGGCCGGCATGGTGGTTCATGCCTGCAATCCCAGCACTTTGGGAGGCCGAGGCAGGTGGATCACCTGAGGTCAGAAGTTTGAGACCAGCCTGGCCAAAGCGCAGCAGTAGAAACCTCGCCACTACTAAAAATACAAAAATTGGCTGAGTGTGGTGGTGCATGCCTGTAATCCCAGATACTCGGGAGACTGAGGCAGGAGAATCACTTGAATCTGGGAGGCAGAGGTTGCAGTCAGCTAAGACTATGCCATTGCACTCCAGCCTGGGCAGCTGAGCGGGACTCCGCCTCAAAAACAACAACAAAAAAACAACAACAACGCTATAAATGATTAGCATCTTTATAACATTCTAAGTCAACCTATGCCTTCCAGGCATTTACTGATTACCTTAACATGCATATTTAGAAGACCATATATTTCATATACGCTTCGCCTTTGTATAGAACTTCCCTAGATTTCCTTTGCAAGACAGCTTTTATTTTTTAACTTTTACTTTAGGTTCAGGGAAACATGTACAGGTTTGTTACATATGTAAACTGTGTGTTCGCAGGGGTTTGGTGTATAGATTATTTTGTCACCCAGGTAATAAGCATAATACTGAAGAGATAGTTTTTCAATCCTCATCCTCCTCCCTCTCTCCATCCGCAAGTAGTCCCCAGTCTCTGTTATTCCCTGTTTTGTGTTCATATATACTCAATATTTAGATCCCTTTGATGAGTGAGAACATGTGGTATTTGGTTTTCTGTTCCTGCATTAATTCGCTTAGGACATTGGCCTCTAGCTCCATCCATGTTGCTCCAAAGGACATGAGCATTCCTTTTTATGAATGCACGGTATTCCATGGTGTATAAAATGTGTACCAAATTTTCTTTGTCCAGTCCACTGTTGATGGGCATTTAGGTTGATTCCATGTCTTTGCTAGTGTGAATAGTGCTGTGATGCACATATGTGTGCATGTGCCTTTATGGTAGAATGACTTATATTCCTTTGAGTATACACACAATAATGGGATTGCTGGATAGAACAGTAATTCTGTTCTGAAGTTTTTCAGAAACCGTCGAACTACTTTCTACAGTAGCTGAACTAATTTGCATTCCCACCAGCAGTGTATAAGCATTTCCTTTTCTCTACAACCTCACCAGCATCTGTAATTTTTTGACTTTTAAATAATCGCTGTTCTGACTGGTGTGAGACGGTATCTCATTTTTGTTTAGATTTGCATTTCTTTAATGATTAGCGATGTTGAGCATTTTTCATTTGCTTTTTGGCCACGGTGTATGCTTTCTTTGGAAAAGTCTGTTCATGTCTTTTGCCCACTCTTTAATGGGGTTGTTTTTCGCTTGTAAATTTGTTTAAGCCCCTTATAGGTTCTGGATATTAGACTGCTTTCGGATGCATAGTTTGTAACTATTTTCTCCCATTCCGTAGGTTGTCTGTTTACTCTGCTCTTTTTTTTTTATTTTTCCTGAATAAAAGCTCTTTAGTTTAATTAGGTCCAATTTGTCAATTTTTGTTTTTGCTGTCATTGCTTTTGATGTCACCATCATGAAATCTTTGCCAGTTCCTATGTCCAGAATGGTATGTCCTAGGCTATCTTCCAGGGTTTTTGTAGTATTAGATTTTACATTTACATCTTTAATCCATCTTGAGTTGATTTTTTATAAGGAGTAACGAAAGGGTCTAGTTTCAATTTTCTGCATATGGCTAGCCAGTTATCTCAGCACCATTTACTGAATAGGGAGTCCTTTCCCCACTGCTTATTTTGGAAGACAGCTTTCTTTATCTGCCACTTTGCCATATTCTTTAGTACATTCTAAGGTTTCCTTTTGTTTTACAAGAGGAATTTCCTCCTTTTGCAAAGAACTTCCTTTGTATCTAATTTTTTTTTTCTTTTTTTTTGAGACAGAGTCTCGTTCTGTCAACAGGCTGGAGTGCAGTGGCATGATCTCGGCTCACTGCAACCTCTGCCTCCTGGGTTCAAGAAATTCTCCTGTCTCAGCCTCCTGAGTAGCCAGGATTACAGGCGTGTGCTACTATGCACAGCTAATGAGACGGGGTTTCATCATGTTGGCCAGGATGGTCTTAATCTCTTGAATTCGTAAACTGCCTGCCTCAGCCTCCCAAAGTGCTGGGATTACAGGCATGAGCCACCGCACCCGGCCCTACATTTTAATATTAGCCAGTTCAGTATGTTGCCTGCTTTCCTGCCCATGTTAGCTTAGCACTGCTTTCTTCTAAACTATTACCACTAAAAGCTAATCCATAAATACAAATGGCATGCCTCATGTGTCCATTAGTCACATTTACTTATTTTTCTCCTGATCAGTTATTTCTGAGCTTTGAGGAAAGGGATCATAAATGTTCTTGAGAATCAGATGAAAGCTCTGAACTATCACCCTAGAGTACCATCTCATACGCCAAATATTTTAATCTCAAGAGTATTGACCCCATGTTAGGAACCCCTGCTCTGGACGCAGAGACAGAAGTTATATACTGACCATTTTATCTGCTTCACAGAGAGACATAAAATCATCTCCCAGTTCATATTGGATAATTTATTTTATTCGTATATTTTTTCTTTGTTAATACACAAAACCTTGAAAACATTTATACTGAACAAATAAATATGAAGTTTCTCATAAGAGGGACCATATGCTATAGACTGTGCTGGTCCATATAGGAAAGGTATACGAAAACAAAAAAAAAAAAACTTCTAATTTTCTGTGTAAATTTACTTTCATATGTATTTATTTAGTCTATGCTTTTAGCATTATCTTTCTTCACAGTGCACACCAAAATGCATTTTGTCCCAGCCCTTTTAAAAATACACAATATCAAGATATTTCCCTTTACTCTCTTCTTAGATCTTTGTATATTATTTCATTGAACCTTGCTTCAGCTTTCCTGATACATTATTTATATTTTAACTAAGGCCTTTTCCTCCTTTTCTGTAACTACAGTGTGATAAAGTCAGCATTTGGTATAACTGAGCTCGTCCTGCATATCACTTTCTCTCTCTCTTTTTTTAATCTTCACCCTCCACTTCTCATATGTAGACAAGAATGTTCTTATGAAACAACATGAATACTCTAAACACCATTGATGAGTATGTGGCCAGTCTTATTTCATTTCCTCTCCTACCCATTGATATATAATATCCTCACTAATCTCAACAGCATTTGTGACATGCCGTATCTTTCCAAGGTTTGAAGACTAAAACAATCTCTCTGTTCCTGGTTTGTCTAATTTATGGCACTAAGTATAATACAATTATAACTCATCTTAGTCTTCAGGCCTATTTCATTATTTGTTCTTAATATTAAGTGTGAGATTTCTGGGTGCTTGACTATTACTAATGGTAACTTCTGAGCCTATACTATAAATCTCAATTGTATTTGTTAGACTGTATGCTAAATGGTCTTCACGTCTTATTTCATTTAACCTTCATAGCAATCATAGCGACTGTGTTACGTTGCTTTGTAGATGAGAAAACTAACAATACAAAAGAAAGAACAGTGCACGGAACAGGAATGAACCCAACAGGCTTCCTCCAGAGCTCACATTTTTGCCAAAACTCTCTAACCCATCTTTACAAATTTTACGTCAACTTGTCCCATTTATAAGTAATTTTTTTCTGTTCATGTCTTTCCCAGGGTGGATTTCTCTAAGTTCCTATCCTACTTTTTCATTTACTCTTTTTAAGAAAGCTCAAATTGAGTAAAAAGGACCTTCAGTGTCCTAAGAGAGTTTTTAATGCCCTCTTTGAGAAGACTCTGGTAATTATATCAATAGAAAGAAGACAATAAAATGACAATATTTTTCTTTCTATTCATTCACATTTTATCATCGACTGTAGTGGTAGATAAAATTAAAACAAAAGCCATAAAATGTAATATAAGGAGTTAAATTTCCCTAATGAGGATTTTGATTAAGAAAATCTGTCCTGGACATGGTCACATAAAATAATTCAGTTTCACTCCTGTGGAAATAAAGTCTCCAAATTTCAATTTTAAATGATTTGGTAACATTTAAAATAATTGAGTATTTTGTTCAAGAAACCCAGCAATAACATTATACACTTATGGAATATTATATTTTTGTGATATAATGTTAACATCCAAATAAACAGATGATCAACTTTGAACTATGCCTAATTCACTATTTCCTACATGGATTCTGATGCATAGGCTGTCAAGAGATTATTTATTCTTGAAGTAAAATCCATTCCTTAAATGTGACATGCAGAAAATTAATGTGAAATCATCAATTTCCAAGTTCACCTTATTCTTGGTCTATATATACCACCTACAAATGCCATCTGTGTAAAGATAAATTCCAGACATATGACATTGAGCCTGATATTCAACTGGTCCCCTTGCCTTGCTGTCTCATGCATAATGTCTGAAATCTTCTCTATCTTGCTTTCCTTTGCATTCTCAAAAAATGAGAAAATGCCTAATACAAAACAGGTATTGAATAAAAATTTACGTTTAAATTAAAAAACTCTGTTTTTGGAGTTCACAATTTAGTGGGAATACAAGTAGGTGACTACTTAATACTTACATAAAATCTAAGCTGTCTTCTTGGGGTTCCTTGTGTTATTTTAAACCATTTAGTTAATATTATTCATTATGTGATTCCAATTGTGGAGCTTTCGAAGTTAATATAAACCGTGTTAGAAACTGGACAAGTAAAATATATGCAAATCATTACATATTTTGTAAAAAAGTGGAGGGATTGGATTTTTTTTCTAAAAATAATGTAAGAGGAATTTTTTATTATAAACTATCGCATCATGGCTGAGCAGGGTGGCCTCTAATCCCAGCACTTTGGGAGGTCAAGGTGGGAGAATTGATTGAGTCCAGGAATTGGAGACCAGCCTGGGGATATAGTGAAACCTCATCTCTAGTAAAGAAAAAAAATTAATAAAAAATTTTTCAATCCTATTTTATCATGGCCACCATGTAAACTAACATAACTCTTTTATCATGTAGCTTGTGTATGTATATAATGAGCCTTAAAATATTTAAATTTAAATAAACCCAACTTCTGGGAACTTAACTTGAAATATGGCAAAATGTTTGAACAATTCAGTCTACACGATCTTCTACAGAATTATTTATCAGATCAAACAATTGGAATAAACGAAACAGACAATAGTAGGTGATAGTTTGAATGTGCATCCATCCCCACTAAAATCTCATGTTGAATTGTGATCCTCAGTGTTGGAGGTGGGGCCTGGTGGGAGGCCACTGGGTCATGAAGGAAGATTTCTCAGGAATGGTTGAGCACCATCCCCTTGGTGCTGTCCTTGTGATAGTGAGTTCTCAATGACCAGAAGATCTAGTCATTGAAATAGAAGATCTGGTCATTGAAATGTGTGTGGCACGTCCTCACTCCCACTCTTGCTCCTGCTTCTGCCATGTGACATGTCTGCCCCTCCTTCACCTTCCACCATAAATGTAAAATTCCTGAGGCCTCCCCAGAAGCCGAGCAGATGTCAGCACCACACTTTCTGTAAAGCATGAAGAACTGTGTGCAAATTAAACATCTCCTTAGAAATTACTTGATCTTAGGAATTTTTTATAGCAACCCAAGAATGGCCTAATGTACCAGACAAAAGTTTAAATAAAGCGCTGCGCATCATCAACTATGTTGTCCATAAACACATATGCACATTAGACAGAAAGAGTTATATGTAACCCAAATTTCAGTAATAGTTTTCTTTGAGTAGTGAAGCTGTGGGTCCCTTTATTAACTCCTATTTTTCTGTTTTCCTTTATAATCTTAGTTTTTTTACCCTAACATATATTTATTTTCAAATCAGAAATAAAAGCTTCACTCAATTAAATGTTTCATGTTTACTGTCTGTTTATGCCCTCTTTGTCTCTCATGAACAACTTCCTCCAGTGTCCTCATGCGTGATTCTAATCCACTGTGTGGCTCCATTGACTAACATAAGCAGATACAACACGGAGATTGGATTTGTGTCACATTAATGACAAATATTATCACTGGTGAGAGTTGTATTGATAAGGTAAAGGAGCTGATATCCCAAGAGGATAGAGTTGAAAGGATACTAGCAAGACTACAACCAGTGGTGCTGCAGCTGCCAACTCAGCTCATTCGCAAGCCCATCAATGCCCAGATGCCCTGGAAGCTGCCTATGGAAGGCCTCGAAGCAACATCTCTGGGCAAAAACAGTGTCACTGAAGCATGTATCTCACTTTACATAATAAGCTCATGCCTCCCACAATCAATGAATCGATCCATCAAGATAGATAGATAGAGAAACTGAAAATACAGAAAATGCAGAGAATCATTTTTACTCTTTTATCACCATTTTATTACATTTATTTAGTCAAACAGTCATTTCTTTTTCTCAGTTTGGTATTTCTATTTGATGCAAAGCCACATTGAATTAGGATTAGAAACCCATTTTTAAATAGTTTTGCCATTTGTGTTTTTCACCAGTAATTCTCAGATGTAAATGTGGCAACACGAAAATATGTAAGTGGCATTGTTACAAAATACTTTTCAAAAACAAGTCACTAGAACAAAAACTTCATATATTTCTCTAACAATTAGTGCTTTTCAGTTTGCTTAAGTGAGAACCAGGAGCTTTAATCTATATGCACGAATAGCACAGGATTACCAGGGCCCAAATAATTCAAATTTACCAAGTAATAATAATATTATAATCTACCTACCCCGATCAACTTATTTCATTTTTTTTCGGCTAAAACAATAACTGGGATCCACTGACCATCTGTGCTTTTTATTCTAGAAAATACTTCAGAATTTCAGTTGTTTAAAAGTTTCTTTGTTTTTCCCATGAAAGCTTCACAATTTTAAAGCAGGCTCTCGTTTTTAGAAACTCCAGGGAGATAGGTTTTAACCCTAGGAAATATCATGAATCTTTCAAACGCTTGCTCAGGAAGCCAGGAGAGCCCTTGAACACTCTCCTTAATTGAAATAATGTTTGTAGAAGAAATAATAATAATATTGTATCAAGAAATCAGTTTCACGTGATTTACTATGGTTTATTTTTAAAAGGTGTCATAATTACATACATTTTACACCTTGTATTTATAATATTCTTATATCTCCTAAAGAGTCCTACTGTTCAAATAACATGAGATGCAATATGAGTTGACTAGTGACACCCTGAGCTCTCTGCTCCCTTCTAAGGCATTGGGGTGGGAAAACAAGGTGATTCTAGAGAGGAATCTGGCATGACGAAGACAGTATTTTATGTTGAGAAACATCAATTGTTAGGAAATAAACAAATAAAATAGAACAGAAGAAAAGGTCAGATACAGTTGTGGTCAGTTGGAACCAAACAATTTTTTTTTCAGTTCTAGGACAGGAAAGCAAATGGCAGTGAGTAATGAAGACTCTTCAATATGCTGTCAAGCAACTATGCTACTATCACACAAGGGCACAGACATGGAAAAAAATGAAATATAGTCATTATGATTTCTACCTTGAGACTCCTATGAATGAGGAAAGATGGTCCCAGGTATCTCTCATCCATTTCTAAACTCTCTAGTATGACTTGAGGTAAGATAAAGAGCAGATATTTTACCAGAGATAAGGAAAAATTATGGGATTACAGATTCATAGCAACTTTTTAAGTGCTCTGAATTTTCTTTATGGGCCTCATATGGGCCATCGACATAGTGAGTCTATGTTTCAACCAGGCGTTTGACAGACTGTCATGATACTCTTGTGAGCAGAATGGCAAAAAGTTTGGTAGAGTTTTAACAGGTTTAATAGTATGCCCTGGAATATTGATGAATGCTTGATGTCCATCTGGAGTTTAGCTTACTGGGAATGTACCACAGAGTTTTGCTTGGACTTTTCAGATTGGAGTTTTTATCAACAACTTGAATAAAGGCACAGGTTGAACAAGCAAAATTAAATGTAATAGAAAAAAAAGTACTATATTTAGATTAGAAAATCAATTACACAAATATGAAATCAGACTGGTGACTTGATAATAACTCAAATTAAAAACAAATAATTTTAGTGATTGAATTGAAAATGATCAGAATGAGCCAAAAGTTCGACAGTGTTGCTGTTCAAACTTTCATAATCTGAAGCTTAAACAACTGGCATTCACCATTTAAGTCAAAAGATGTATTAGAAACAATTTGCCTTCCTGACACTATATATTTATATTATTCTATTTACTTTGTAAGAAATTTTAAAGAAAGACCTTATTTTATAAATGGTGCACATCCAAAACCACACTGATAAAAGGAAATCATAAACCTAATTGTAAAAAAAAATGGATAAAGGAGGATGGAAAGGTTATTTTGGAAATGATATGATTGAGGGTTGGTGGTGGTTAAAATTAGTTTTGTGTAAATATTTTAAAGGTTGTCCATGAGAAGGAAATAGACACTCTTTCATACAATAAGTGAATATTGGATCCAGGGAGAAAAATTCCAAGGAGTCATATTTTGTCTTAAATGAAGATTCCTAAAATGTTTAATCATAAAAGTAGAGTTCTGTCTAGTACCAAAAGAAGTTTTAGAAATGAGAATTGGACTGAAATTCTACTAATGATATATAAATGTTTAGCCATCTAAATTTATATCTGGCTATTCTATCTAAGCTATGAGGACAAAAAAGCATAAGAATGAATCAATGGACTTTAGGGACTTAGGGGAAAGAGTGGGAAGGGGGCGAGGGATAAAAGACAACATATATGGTGCAGTATATACTGCTTCGGTGATGGGGGCACCAGGATCCTACAAACCACCACTAAAGAATTTACTCATTTAAGCAAATACCACCAGTACCCAAAGAAATTAGGGAAATTTTTTAAAAAATAAAAATAAACACTACAAAATAAAATAGAATAAGAGAGATCATTTATTATGATTTCTTCCTTGAGATGCCTATGAATGAGGAAAGATGATTCCAGATATCTATCACCCATTTCTAAACTATATAATGTGACTTGAGATAACATAAAGAGCAGATGTTTTACCAGAGATAAGGAAAAATTGGGGGATTATAACAGATATTATTCTATTATTTTAAATAAAATAGATATTATTCTATTATTTAAAATAATATAGATATTATTATATATTAATAATAGATTTTATTTTGCATAACATTATTTGCTAGTACAAAGTCAGATTGGAACATTTTGAGCTAATTTTCTTTCCTTCTATTTTCCTGATACTATAATATCCAAAAATGCCTTCCTGGAATTTCAAAATTTAATTTTGGGTTATAGGAAAATCATCATGGCCTTGACCTCAGTATTTCTACATATTTTTTTCATTCTTAGGCTGCACTGCTCAAAAGTGGTAGACATAGAAGAGTGCTTTCAATGAACATTTCTGCTATTTCCTTTAGAGTTGTATGATGTAGTTATCACAAACCCTAGTTCTACGTGCCAAATAATGACACCTGCTGTGGTAATGAAATTTAGAGCTCTGACACATTGCAGTTCACTATTTCTATTTGGAAATGTAAAGCTTGACTTGAGATAACTAAATTTTAATAAAATTTGATAGTTTTGTCCCAGCATGACAGAGTGTTTTATGAACAAGGGGTGCTTCAATGATCCCTCTGTATGGAAATTCACTATCTCAGACAACATTGTTCTATGTCATCTCTCAGGAAATAAAACATGGAAACATCGAATACAGCAACTTTATCTACTGCAAGTATCTCATTAAATTGCCTTTTGCTTTTAAGGAAGAATGACAGTCTTTAAAGTATGATGAGAGTCTAGCTATTGAAATTCATCAGAAAATATTAGAAAAAATAGCGAGTGTAGCTCTTTTGTTTTTCAATGTGCTCTATTAAGCAAAATGACTGAGAATTGCATTGATTTACTCTTTATTACTAAAAACAGTGAAAGTAATCATTTGTGTGTTTTACAATTACTGAGAATTGCCTGTTACAAAATTCTCTGGCACTGAAAAACACTAGAGGGAATTAAAATCTTTGAATGTATTTTAGATTTTTTTAATCTAATATTTTTCTTAACCAGCCCAGGATTTGGAAGCAGATGATCAAGGTTCAGATCTTAGATTTGCCACTTCCTATTTAAGAGGTCTACTCTATCTTTCTAAATCGGTATTTCCAAAGTTTGAAAAATGGTGGATGATTTTAAGGATTAGGTTAAATATTTGTTGAATATTAATGCAAATTAAATATGCTTCACAAAAGTCTGATAGTTTGGGTGTTCTCTATGGAAATACAAAAATTTCGGTGTTTAACATAGTGACAGGGTATATTTATTTTGTCAGATATTGCCTGTTTTGTATTTGTAATTTCTTTTTGTAACTTTTCTTACTATTTCAAGAAATTGTAAATGCAGTTCACCTTCTTCCAGAGAGATTACTGTAGAGTAATTTAAGGAAAAAAAAAATAAATTATTCAGTTGATTTTGGAAATTTCTGGTACAAAAAATTTGTCTGAATGAAAGATATTTTGTATGCTATACTCAAAGAGTATTCTATAAACCATGGTCAACAAACTATATCCCGCAGACCAAATTCAGACTACGACCTGTTTAGTAAATAAAGTTTTATGGAAACACAGCCACATTCATTCATTTATGTTTTTTTGTGTGGCTGCTTTTGTGATACATTAGCAGAGTTGAGTAGTTGTGACAGACTTTATGTCCTAAAAAGCTTAAAATATTTACTCTTTGTTTTTTTATAGGAAAGGCTTGGCAACCTCTGTTACAGACCATATTATTTAAGAAATAATCACTGGGTAGGAGCCTGGTTTGCATTTCTTTCCCTTTGACCCCACTCCCACCTCCAAAATTGTTCTTGAACTCTTGTTCCTCTACTAAGAAGAGATGAAGGGTCAGAGAAGTCAAGTTTTTTGAAGGATAATTAAAATGCCATTCACATTTTCGGGAATATAAGGATGGAGAGTATTGGAGTCAGAGTTCTATATGATACTTTGAAAGCTGGAAACTGCACAAAAACTGCGGAGTTCAGCATTGTGTATTTTTTGCATTGAGGTAGGAGGGCACTAGAGTAACACAACCCATTTTTGGAGACATCCAGGATAGAATTTCTTTTTTATTTAAGAAGCCTTTTCCAGATTCCACCAGTTAAGAGTTGGTTGCTTAAGAGTTCATAGTTTGTTAGACTATACATTTGTTCATTTTGTAAAGTACTGTATCTTTCTATTTAATTATAAAAAGAAACAATGTAATTATAGCTAACAGAGTGGATTCTGGAATTAAAAGGCCATTTCCTCCATCCTGTATAAAGAAGACCTTGGAAAAAGCAGTTACTTTATAGAAATTGATCAGTATGTGTCATCTATAGAGTATCTAGCTTAGGAAATGAATTTAGAGTCCAGAACAGTCTCACCAACCACTTAGAGGAGTCTATATTCATTCAATTTAATTCAGCATACATTTGTTCATTAACTCTATTACTATCTTTTCCCATGGTGATGAGTGTCATTTTTCTCTTCAGAGAAAAATTCTCTTTCTCTCTCTCTCTCTCTCTCTCTCTCTCTATATATATATACATATATATTTATTTCCTGAAATTTTTAATCATAAGAGTTCTGTCTAGTACCAAAAGAAGTTTTAGAAATGAGAATTGGACTGAAATTCTACTAATGATATATAAATGTTTAGCCATCTAAATTTATATCTGGCTATTCTATCTAAGCTATGAGGACAAAAAAGCATAAGAATGAATCAATGGACTTTGGGGACTTAGGGGAAAGAGTGGGAAGAGGACAAGGGATAAAAGACATATATATAGAGAGAGAGAGAGAGATTTTTGTATTTGTAATTTTTTTGTAACTTTTCTCACTATTTCAAGAAATTATAAATACATATACATATATATGTAGAGAGAGAGAGTATATATCTGGATATCAGATATATATTTTATAATATATATAACAATGCCCAAATACTGTAACATACAAAAGGAAGATGAAAATTAGTAGAATTTTTGCCTAAGTTGATAATGTTATTGTCAACTTAATTATTTAATTAGGATATATCTTTTTTTATTCATTAAAGGTTTTGAGTTATTGTAGAAATTGGCAAGAAAAAATATTATGCTTATGTTTACTTGTGTATCAAGGCTAATTATTGGGGAAAGTGGGTTCATATTCATTTTATATTCTAAGTCTCTAAGAAAACAGCTTGTATATTTAATATACTTTATTCATTCATTCTATATGATTTTTTAACATAAATTTTAGTTGCTTCAAGGTTTAAGGGTTTTTTTCCTATAAAATTCCCGGAATTCCTCAGAGAAGCTACAGAGGTAATGATATAAAATATTAATGAAGACATGTACTGCTATGTTGATACTTATTTCATGGGGTTTCATGATTACTGAATTTATAAACCAAAGAACTGATTATATATGTACTATTCAAAAGCCAGCTTCTCAGATTTCCAAGTATGCTCAGGGAGATGACATGGAAAATATCCTCCCCTGTGTGTCTGTTTGCTGCTTGGCTTTGATTCCTTGTCTTTACTATACTTCTAGATTTATCCTACATTTCAATTCACTTCTGAAAGTCAACATCAGAAGATCTGCAACAATGAACTACAAAATGGATTCTCAAAAAGCAAAGAGAACTTTTTAACCTCTTTCTGAGTTATACTGTGAAAAAATTGACTGAATGTGAATGCCTCAGTCCAGTACATTCTGTTGTGCAAAGCTGTCTTTATGATTTTACTTTTAGATCATGAAGTAATGGTGATATAGGTAATAGAGCTATTTTAAAATTCAGACTTTGAAATGTAGAACCATAGATGAGTAGACTTGAAAAACTCCTGAAGACTTCCCCAACCCATCCTTCCTCCCTCGTCTACTCCCTCTTCTCAAGCCTCAAATGGTTCAGGATTTGCCAAGATTGTAATTCTAATACTAGGATTAGAGGCCCTGGTGATCTTGTTCTCTTCAGAGATGCAAATTTCCCTAAACACTTCTCGGTAGATCTGGACATTTAGAATTCACAGCAAACTGCCTTATATTATCAATACTCAACATTAATGATGGCCCAACACTGTTTAAGACATTACACCAAGCACTCCGGACATGACATAGTCATTTTCCTGAAGGAACACATGCTCTTATAGAGATGGAGACATGTGAATCCAAACAAGCATAACAAGGATTATTATAAATTGTTTAATGTAGAAAGAAAACCTTCACAGATGTGACACTGACAGATTGAAAGATAATTAGCAACGGTGTGACCACGAAGTTAAAGAAAGTCATTCCATGCGGAGGGAACAGCACGCACAAATCACAAAAGCACCAACACGTGGTCTTGTTTTCCCAACTAGATTTTGAAGCCATATTATAAACAAGAATTGTGCAGTGTGTCTTTAACATTTAACATTACCCGCTATCTTCTACTTGTAACTCACTCAGTGAATAACTGAGAGTTGACTGAATCCTAACAAGCATATAAGTTGGTATCATTCATTCCATTTGAGTTGCATGCATCTATGATTTTGTTTCAAGTGTATGTGATACCTTTGGACAAAATGTTAGAATTTTTAGGGACACAAATAATTTTGTTTTTCTCTCTCAAAAAAAAGTTGTATTAAGAAGTAAGCAATTTCCTCCAAATTAAGCATCTGCCAAATTATATTCTACATGCAGAGCTCATGGAAGATTTAGGTGATTCAGGCTAAAGTTTAACATTTTAATGAATACACTGAAACTTAATAGCATAAAAACGAACAGGCTACTGAAAAATTTACCGGATGCATAACTTTTTAAGTTGAGTTCTGAACTGCATAGCCAAATTTTATTGGTTTATTTAAGTTATTCTTATTCTCCTGAGTTTAATTTTGATTTAAAACCAAAGAGTGGTTTAATTATCAAATATCACCTGATTCTTACAGGTATTCCTATATATTTTTTCAAACCTGTTCTACTCAAAACTAAAAATGAAAATTCCATGAAATGATAACGTTCAATTCTATGGTAACTTGAATATATATATTGGAACTGCATACAGAATTATTTTCATATATTATACTTATTCTTACTCAAAAATTAAAACAACTGAAATGGGTCATAGTTTAAAAAGCAAGGTGAATAGAACAATTTATTATTCTTTAGTACAGCCAGGCTACCACCTTATGCATTTTAAATAGATAGTCACAGGATAAATGTAAATGAAGACAATTTGGGAAGCAGGAATCTTAATAGTAAATCTCAGAACACACTTGATTGCTTAAATTTTAAAGCTCCTCTTCCAATGTTTAAAAAAGTCATGGTGCATTCATATAATGGGCTATTATGCAGCTGCTAAATAGTATCAAAATCATTTTGTTATGTCTCCAAAATATCCTAAATCAGGCCAGTTCTCTCCATCTGTATGGCTGCTAACCACCTCTCTGTTGTTTTGTGCTATCAATTGAACTAATTCCAGAGTTCCTGGAGTGGTCTCTGCTTCTATTCATGCCCATCAGACAATCCTTTCTTTACAAACCTGCCAAAGTGATCTTTTAAAATACAAATTAAATTATGTCACTCAACTGCCTATATCTCCCAATGGCTTCCAGTTACTTTCAGAATTAAATCCAAACAAATCCCTGAATCTCTCCATGATCTGTGCTATGTCTACCCTCTTATCCCATTCACTGTCCATTCCACATTCAAGCCACATCAGACATTTTCTGATGCTAAACTTACTTTCACCTTCCCACTTTATATTTTATTGTCCTAGATTACTCTTCTCCAACATCAATACCTAAGTGTCATTCAAGTTTCAGCTGAAATGTTACTTCTTCATAGGAGTCTCCTGAAAATCAAATCTCATGTTCCTCTTCACCAAGTTTTTATTACAGAATAGTGGATTAATTTTAATACAGTACTCCCCTGTTATCTGTGGGGGATACATACCAAGACCCCCAGTCTATCTGAAACCATGGATAGTAGAGAACCCCATATATATGATGTTCCTTCGATCTGATAACCAAGATGGTTACCAAGTGGAAACAGGCAGGTGGCCTGTACACTGTGGATAGACTGAACAAAGGGGTGATTTATGGTCTGTATGGGACAAAGCAAGATGACACCAGAGTTCATCACACCTCACTCAGAACAGCATAGGCTCAGAACAGTTTATTCCAGTAAAAACTTATGAATTGTTTTTACTGGAATTTTCCATTTAATATATTTGGACTGCAGTTGACCATGGGTAACTAAAACTGTAAGAATGAAACCGTGGATATGGGAGGACTACTGTAATATGTATCAATTTTTGAAAAAGGGGGTAAAACTACTGTGCATACAGTTGTCACTGCAAGAAAGATTTTGCGAAGGCGTTTCCCTTTGGGGCACTGTTTGAATTTCCTTTATAGCCAGTAAAATGCTGTTAGAAAAGCAAAGAAGATTGGCAAGGGAAAGGGGGTTCAGGCAACAGAGGGG
This sequence comes from Piliocolobus tephrosceles, assembly GCF_002776525.5. NCBI lineage: Eukaryota > Metazoa > Chordata > Mammalia > Primates > Cercopithecidae > Piliocolobus > Piliocolobus tephrosceles. Next base: position 135,376,534 of record NC_045441.1, on the reverse strand, counting down.
AGATGAATAAACCTTGTACTTAATCTACATGTTCATAATCTCTCCTAATGCATTCAGGAGTGTTTTGGGATTTGGCCAGATGACCTTTTCTCTTCAGGGGTTAGTTGCAGAGTCAAGAGAAAGATTAGCTTTAATGGTCATATAGATTACAGACATAGACTAATAAGGAGATGAACTTACATTCCCTCTTGACATGATAAACTCACTTGCTACATAGCTATAACATATGAAAATTCAATATTGTCACAAAATGCCCATTCCCAGACTATCCTGCTATAAAACATTCAATTTTCATATGAAGATAATTTATTTTAAATAACTAAAATAGGTTCTTGCATTACCTTTTCCATTTAACAAAAACAGACCATTGGAAGTATTGAAATGGTTGCCAATTTCTGGGGCTATATTCTCGTCTGTAAATGTGTGTACCAATGCATGAATCAGAAAAACATAGATACATTTCTCTTTCTTACAATGGTTGTACACAACAGTTGACTCAATCTGGCACCATGTGCTTTTTCCCCCATTACTGACCCGATTGACTATTGCACATCTAATTTCTACCTATGATAGCAAAGAGGCTCTTGAAACGGTTTTGTCTGTGCCTCTAATCAGAACACAGCTACTCTGTGTCATTACTTTTTCTCTCATGTTGAAACTGCAGTGGAAATGAGAGTTATCATGTATAGACCAATCCCTAGTAAAAAAATGTGGTGTTAAGTTTAAGACAATCTACTTCAGCTATCATAGAAGGTGATTCAAGTTGTCATTAATATATTATAAACTTACATTTGAAAAGTAGTTTAGAAAGTACCAGTACAGCAATTTTACTGACATACTGAGAAAGGAATCTATAATGATTAATAACATAGCAGTAAATAGAATTGTCTAAAAGTGATCATAGGATTTCACTCTAGATTTCTTGGACAATGAGACAGCTAGGATTGCCCCCACCTCACACCTCATGATTTGGAGGGAATCAGCTCATACTTAGTTTTCCATAGGACTAGTGGTTTTCCGACAATAAGAACTACAAATTCCCTTTGGGGCCAAGGTATTCAGGTACTGGGCATCGAATAAATCTATATTGCCTAGCTGTTAACAACGTCTTTGTTCCTCAATATTCTAGCTTGCTCTTAAGATTCTTCATAAATAGGAAGAGCAACAAAAGGGGTAGTGGTGGGTGATGTCACCAAAAGGATGGAGCAGAAACAATTTGGCATCACTCTCCTTCACAAAATTACAACTAAAGCAACTATTTGGCACCAAAACTATCACCAGTAATATCCAAAACCTCAAAATTTAGGCTGTGACAATCCATAGGGCCAAAGACAAGTGATAAATTGTGAACAGACACTACAATAAATAGATTTCTCTATGCATGATGCCAAGCACTATGCAGAAAATTTCCCCTCAGACATATGTGTCTCACTGGAAAAATGAGATCAAAGCGGACAGCCAGCTTCTCTATTATCTTGGATTTCTCTGCAGGAAGTTAACTCTTGCCTTAATGCAAGAAGTGTTGGGAAGCATTTTGAAGGCCTATAGGGGAAAAAAAAAGAAACCAGAGTACAGCTAGAACCAACAGTGGAAGAGGGGCTTGCAACCGTAGTGTGAAAAATTTAGAGACTCTCTCTACAGAAATACTAAATCAGACAGGCAGTTCAGCAGCACCATACAATGGGAGGCATGCTCCACGGATCCTCTTAGCATGAACCCATAGACAGCCTTTTCACATAGCTGGGATATTTCATTTGGGAAGCCCATCCCATTAAAGAAAGGTGGCACCTTAACCTTTTGCAAGAGCCCTGGCAAACCTAGGATTGAGGTGACATGTAATGCCAATAAGCAGGCCACAGTCTAAAGTTAAGGGAATTCAACGAGTAAGCTGTACAGTACACCTCTAAGTAGATATAATCCAGGAAGAAATAACCAAGCCAGAAGGCAAAGACTACAATAAATAACCAATTCTTCAATGCAAGAATATAGATGTTCATATATAAGAAACAACATGGCCTCCTCAAATGTACAAAGCAAGAAACTAGTGATTGACACTAATGAGACAGTATGAGTTGAGTTACTGGAAGAGAGAGAGAGAAAAAAAAAAACACTTTGGTGAGCTTCCAGAAAACACAGAAAAGGAATTCAGAAATTTATTACAGAAATTTAACAAATAGATTAAAGTCATTAAAAATATCAAACAGAAATCCTGGAACTAAAGAATACATTGAATTAGCTGAATAATGCATCAGAGAGTCTCAGCAGAATCAGTGAACTAAAAGACAAGCTACTTGAAAATAGAGTCATGGGAGAAAAATAATGAAAAGAAATAAAGAACACCTATGAGATCTAGATAACAGCCTTTAAAGAGCAAATATAAGAGTCACTTTCCTTCAAGAGAGAGTTGAGAGAAAGCAAAGAGAAGAAAGAGTATTCACAGAAAGAAAGAAAACTTTGCAAACTCAGAGAAAAACAGATATATTCAGTTACAGAAAGGTCAAGTATCATCAAGTAAATACAACCCAAATGATACTATCCCAGGTCATATAATAGTCAAACAGTGAAATATCAAAGCAAGAGAGGACCTAAAGTGGAAAGAGAAAATAGCAAGTGACATAAAAAGGAGTTCTGAAAAATCTGAAAACAGACTTCTCAGTGAAATCTCAGTGATTCTCAGTGAAAATCAGGCCAGGTCGAATGGAATGATAAATAAAAAGTACTGAAGTAAAAAAAAAAAGATACATAAAATGTACTGAAGTAAAAAACGTACTAAACAAAACTACCATACTCAGCAAAAGTATCCTTCAAACCTGAAGGAAAGAAGGAGCTTTTCCCAGAAAATGGAAGCTGAGGAAATTCACCAAGAATTAATTAAAAGAAATAATAAATGAATTTCTCAGTCTAAAAGAAAAAGACACTAATGCACAGTTAAACAACATCTTAATGTATAGACTCACAGATAAAAGTAAGTACACAGACAAATTCAGAATACTTTAACACTGTAATTGCAATGTGAAAACCACTCATATCTATAGTGGGAAGACTGAAAGACAAATTTTAAAAAAATAATAACTATGAGAACTTGTTAAGAGATATAAAAAGATCCAAATTGAGATAACAAAAGGTCAGTACATTGGGGAGATGAAGTTCAAAGACCATTTTATAGTTTTCTTTGTTTCTCCAGCTTTTCTTTGTTATCAAAGTTAATTGTCATTTGTTTAAAAGAGTTTTATATAGCTATAAGATTTTTTAATAAGCTTCATGGTGTAAGAGACACACAGAATAAAAAGCAAGGAATCAAAACATACTACCAGAGAAAAATTACTAAACCCAAACGGAAGATGGTAAGAAGGAAGAAATGCCAAGAGGAGTTACAGAACATCCAGAAAACACATAACCAAATGGCAGTAGTAAGTCCTTACCTATAAAAAGTAACATTGAATGTAAATGGACTAAATTCTCCAATTAAAAGATAGAAGGTAGATGAATATATTTTTTAAAAGATCCAATTATATAACTATATACTTCTAACAAGAAACTCACTTCACCTATAAAGACACACACGATAAAAGTGAAGAAATGGCAAAAGTTTCCATGTAAATGGAGAAAAACAAACAAAAAGAGGAATAGCTATACTTAAATCAAATAAAAATAGACTTCAAGTAAAAAACTGTAAAAAGACACAAAGAAGACCACTATATAATTATAAAAGGGTCAGTTCAGCAAGAGGATATAACAATTGTAAATGTCTATGTAACCAACACCAGAGTGCCTTATATTTAAACAAATGTTAGTAGATCTAAAGGGAGATATACGCCACAATAAAATAATAGTACAAGACATCAATAACCCCCTACTAGTAATGGACAGATCATCCAGACAGAAAATTAATGAACAAATATTGGAGTTACACAAAATTCTAGAGCAAAAGGACATAAATGACATTTAGAGAAGATTTTATCCAATGGCTGCATAATACACATTCTTCTCATCAGTACATGGAATACTTCGTAGGGTAGATAATATATTAGGCCACAAAACATGTCTCAATGTCTCAACAAATTTAAAATAGTCAAGTATTAAGTATCATTTCTGACCACAATGGAAAAAAATTATAAATCAATAATAAGAAAAACCTTGGAAACTGTACAAATATATGAAAATTAAGCAACATACTCTTAAATGACCAATGGGTCAATGAAGAAATTAAGAAAATTTGAGAAAAAATGAAACAAGAGAAAATGTAAAAACAACATACCTAAACCTATGGAATACAGCAAAAGCAGCACAAAAGGGAAAATTTGTAGCAAGGAACATCTACACCAAAAAAGTAGTAAAGCTTCAAATAAGCTGCCTAATGATGCACCTAGAGAAACTGGGAAGGCAAGAACAAACCAAACCCAAAATTAGTATGAGGCAAAAAATAATAAAGTTCAGACCATAAATAAATGACATCACGACTAAAAACATACAAAAGATCTACAAAATGAAAAATCGATTTAAAAAAACAGATAATCAAAATTGACAAAGCTTTAGGTAGACTAAGGAAGAAAAAAAGACCGAAACAAATAAAATAAAAAATGAAAAAGGAGACATTACAGCTCTGAATTTAATGATACCACAAAATACAAAGGATGATTACAGCCTATTATAACAACTATATTCCAACAAATCAGAAAACCCTCAACAAAAGAATTCAGAGAAAAAATTAATGGGTACATACAACTTACCAAGATTGAAACATGAGGAATTAGAACATCTGAACAGACCAATATCGAATAAGACAGTTGAAGCAGTAATAAAAAGCCTCCCATATAAAATCCCAGGACTTAATGGGAACTGCTGAACTCTACTGAATTTTTAAAGAAGAACCAATAACAATTCTTCTCAAACTCTTCAAAAAATATTTAAGAGGATGAAATACTTCCAAACTCATTTTATAAGGCCGGCATCATGCTGATACCAAATCCATGCACGGACAACACGAAAAAGGAAACTGCAGGTAGATATTCGTGATGAATAAAAATGCAAAATTCTCAACAAAATACTAGCAAACAGAACTCAGTAACATATTAAAAAGATCCTTCATCATGATCAAGTGAGGTTCATCCCAGTGATGCAAAGATGGTTCAACATATGTAAATCTGTAAATGTGATACATCATATTAACAGAATTTTTAAAAAATGTTTATTTCCATAGATGCTAAAAAAGTATTTGATATAATACATCCTTTCAGGATAAAAGCTCTCAGTAAACTTGGTATAGAAGGAACATACTTCAAAACAATAAAGCCATATGTGACAAACACATAGCTATTGTCATACTAAATGGAGAAAAATTGAAACCCTTTCCTTTGAGATCTGGAACAAGATTAACCACTTTCACTACTTTTATTCAACATACTGCTAGTTAAATACCAGCCAGAGCAATTAAGTATGAGAAAGAAATAAAGGTCATCCAAACTGGGATTGAAGAAATCAAAATATTTTTGTTCACCTTATGTTTAGAAAAACTTAAAGACCACCCCAAAACTATTACAGCTGATAAACAAAATTAGTACAGTTTTAGTATACAAAAATTAACATACAAAACTCAATAGAATTTATGTACACCAACAACAAACAATCTGAAAGAGAAATCAAGAAAGCAATCCCATTTACAATAGCTACAAGAAAAAAAAATACCTGGGAATAAATATATACAAAAAAGTGAAGGATCTCTACAAATAAAATTATACTGACCAAATAAATTGAAGAAGAAACCCCCTAAAATGGAAAGATATCCCATATCTGTGGATTGCAAGAATTAATAATGTTAAAATGACCAAAATATCTAAAATGATCTAAGGATGGAATGCAGTCCCTATCAAAATACCAATGACATTCTTCACAGAAATAGAAAAAGCAACCCTAAAATGTACATGGAATCACAAACAATACTGAATAGCCAAAGCAACCATGAGCACAATTGGCAAAACTGGAAACATCACACTACCTGACCTCAAAGTATACTACAAAGCCCTAGTAATTGTAATGAATATGACTGTGCTTTAGTCATGAGTAGGCCAAGGTAGACATCCAGTACAGCATGACACAGCAGGTTTGGAGTGCAGGCACACAATCCCATGCACTATATAATCATATTTATGTACCATTTAGTGTAATCTGTTTGAGCTCATATCTGGCCTTGAACTACTGTTGTCTGTGAGAAATATAACTGCACTACTGACTCTGTAGGACGGGGAGAGAAGAGAATAAAGCCATGTCCCAACTGCCGATGGTCCCTTGAGTATTCTTTCAGCTGTCTGCCACCTGTTCACCAGCTCCCCTCAGACCCCAGCTTAGATTGGAACCTGACAATTGGTGTAGTCAGCAGGATTCTGAGGTGAGTGAGCCCTTGGCCCCTGATGATCCCAGGTCAGCCGTGTGGCCCCAATATGGGTTATGGTACCCAGTGACAGCCATGCTGCTAAGATTGGCCCTGGTGGAAACATGGGTGGTGGTGAACAAGTCCCCTGTGAGCATGGATAAGGCACTGAAGCACCTGGAAGCATGGATCACTATTGGATGGGTGTTTTTGACTGCACTATGGGAAGTGCATGCTCAGTCCCTGCAGGATGCAGCACAGGTAAGGACTTGTAGGCACAAGCAGAGAGCCTGAAGGTCCAGGTACACAGGTTGGAATGAGAATTAGAAGCTGCTATTAGTGTGGGCTTGGGCCCACCATCCCCGTCAGAGACCCCTGCCCAATCTGACCAATCTGACACAGAGGAGGAAGAACCTCTGTTGTGACCTCCCCCTGTGGTTCATCAGAAAATAGACCAGGAACAGTCACTGGGGCCCCAGGGATGCGCTCAGAGACCCCCTACCTTGACTGAGCACAAGTCATACACTGCCTGTATGCCAACGGAGTTGTGGGAATAAGGTAAACAGTGCTGGCAGCGCTCGGGGGGAAATCCCACCTGCCTAGATGCTTCGCCTTTGGGATGAGGGAGCCAACAGTATTGTCTGCTCCACCTCTGAGATGGAAAAGTTGGCCTCCATTATGACTCATCCCTCCCTCCATCAGCAATTACAGGTGAGCAAGTGGTTGGCACAGGGGCAAGGCAACCAAACCATAAATGAAAGACTGATGGAGGCCACACAAATGGTGTGGAATGATGCCAGAGAGATACCAGAAACTGAGTAAATGGCAGTTATATACAGATGTGGTGCAAGTAAATCAGGAGATGGGTATGCAGCAGGCTATGTTTGATCTGAATACCCGAGGGCCAGATGATGGACACTTTACCTCCCACATGAAGGACACTGTGTTGCGCTCTGCATCCCTGAGTGCCTTTGGCTCCCTGGCCACTGTCAATGTGTATGTGGGGTGCTGCACGCATGAGGTGACTACTGCCATGGCTGCCCTAGGGGAAGCAGAGGACTCTATGACACAAAAAAGGGGAAGCCATCCTTCTGCAGGTAGCCACCTCATGGGACAAAATGGGCCCCCAGTGGGTGACTCACACACATAAGTGGATTGGTTTGACTTTGGCTGGGATCGACTGAGACAAAACTGAGAGGCAACCCAATGAAGTGCTGTTAACTTTGTGGAGGCAATTGTCCCTGAATCACCAATTCCAGAAAATGCCCAAGACGGGGCAGGATGATGCTGCTTGACCCTGTCCTTCCCAGATGCTCCATACTTGCAGATGGGTGAAGGTATAGAGCGTTTTATGTTTGATTAGGAAATAGGTCAAGGTGCCCAGCTTTGGGGGACACCAGACAACTGGAGGCCACATGTGGAATTGGCAATCCACTGGTCCCCACCAATGTACAGCAGGTGCTGCTGCTGTTAGACATTGGCACAGATTGTAGTCTCATCTATGGGAACCTGGATAAGTTTCCAGGCAAGGCTGCACACATAGACGGAGGCCAGTCAGTGGGAGTGAAATCTGCATCTTTGAACGTTGGCCTCAGGCACTTGGCTTCCCACTTATATCTCCTCCATACTTGTGTATATCTCCTCCATACTTGAGTACATTCCAGGGTAGATATTTTTAACAGCTTGGTTTTACAAGCCATGGTCAGACAATTCAGACTCCAAATACACGTGGTTAAGCCATTACTGGGTAGACATACGTATAACTGGCCCCAGGTCCTGCCACAACCCCGATAGGTTGCTTCCAGCCATCAATACCACTTTCCAGGTGCGCATATAGTGATAACTGAGACTATTAAGACATTAGAGGAGGTGCAGATAGTGCATGGCATCCACAGCCCCTATAATTCTCTGGTATGGTCATTCAGGAAGCCTGACGGAACTTGGCAGATGATGGCAGATGACTGAGAACTAAATAAAGTAACACACCCTTTACATACAGTTGTGCCTTCTATCAAGGATTTGATGGACCATTTGATGATGGAATTGGGACAGTACCACTGTGGGATGGACTTGGCCTATGCATTCTTCCCAATTGACATCACACCAGAGAGCCAAGAGTTGCTGTGTTTCACAGTGTTGCTGCACGGCTGTGGGCATAAGCCCACCATATGTCATAAAGGGGGCCCACCTATTCCATCATATTGATGATAATATGTTATCCTCTGATTTTCTTGCAGGTTTAGAAATAGCAACACCCCTCTTACAACAACATTTAGCAGCATGCGGTTTGGCTGTGAACGAAAACAAGGTCCAAAGGCCTGGACTGTCTGCCTAAGTTTTGGGAGTTATCTGGTTGGGTAAGACAAAGGCCATACCAGAGGCCATCATTAATAAAATTCAGGCATATCCCAAGCCCACAACAGTGAGGTAACTATGGACTTTTGTGGGCCTCTTGGGATATTGGCGGGCATTTGTGCCCCATTTGGCTCAGAAAATAAAACCATTGTATCAGTTGACAAAAACAGGAACCACTTGTGATTGGGATGATGAAGCTGAGATGGCTTTTCTGGCAGCCAAGCGGGCCATGCAGCAAGTGCAGGCCCTACAAGTAATTGACCTGGGGCACCCATTTGAACTCGATGTGCAAGTGACCACAGAGGGTTTTGGCTGGGGCCTATGGCAGTGCACAGAGCACTGTAGAACACAAGTAGGCTTTTGGTCCCAACTTTGGAATGGAGCTGCGCTCTGCTCTTCATTGATAGAGAAGGAATTAGCAGCTGTATATGTGACCCTTCAGGCTTGTGAGAGTGTGACAGGAAGGGCTACAGTCACTGTGTGGACAACTTACCCAGTAGTCGGGGAGTAAGCATGTTTCTGGATAATGAACCCCCAGACTGGGATGGCACAGACATCCACCTTAGCAAAGTGGGGTTCCTACTTAGAACAGCAGAGTACCCTGAGTACAAGTCCCTTATCAGCAGAATTATAAAAAGTCTTGGGACCTGTAGTCCTGATGCAAGATAAGGCCATGGGTCAGCCTGAGGCACCCCTAAACCCTGAGCCATCACCATTTCAAGAGGGGCACCCCCCATTCCCGATGAGGCATGGTAGATGGGATGGGTCCAGCCAGGGTGCTACTGCTGCCTGGACTGCTGTCGTGGTCCAGCCTAATACTGATACAATACGGTTTAATACCTGCTGTGGACAAAGTAGTCCATAGGCTGAACTCAGGGCAGTGTGGATGGTGATCACTAAGGAGGAGACACCTATGGTAATCTGCATTGATAGCTGGGCAGTTTATTAACCCCTAACCTTGTGGTTACCTACCTGAAAGTTACAGAATTAGCTAGTTGGTCACAGGCCCATCTGAGGTCAGGCCATGTGGCAAGACCTATGGGAAATGGGCCACTGAAAGGTTGTAACTATTTAACATGTGCCTTTCACTGCCCTGGGCAATGATGAGGCAAATGCCTTGGCCAGGTCCGGTGGTTGGAGTCAGTACCTACACAAGATGTAGCTATATGACTGCAGCAGAAATTGGGCCACTTTGGGAGTAAACTAATGGAATAGGTCAATAAGTGCTATGGTCTATCTTTGTCTATGTAAGGTATCTGGGAGGTCTGCCAGAAGTGCCTAGCGTGCACACAGACATACCCCAGACAGAGACAGCTGCCCAATGTTATGCAACAAGTAGCAGCAGGGCAGATGCTTTTGACTAGATGGCAAATAGTCTACATCAGGCCACTACCGAGGTCGCAGGGGCATATGCATCTGCTGACAGCTGTAGATATGGCCTCTGGTCTGCTGTCTGCCTACCCTTGTAGGATGGCTGACCAACAACATACAATTCAGGCCCTGCAACACTTGTGTGCCCTATACAGTCAACCCCTGACTGTTGAATGTGATAGAGGAACACATTTTCCTGGATAGCAGGTACAACAGTGGGCACGATGGATGGACATAAAGTGGAGGTTCTATATAACCCACAAGCTGCTGGTATTACTGAGTGATATAAAGGACTACTGAAAAACGAGTTACATTCGCATGTTACTCCACCTCTTTGTGGGGCTGGAGTTCAAGGTTGGACCTGGTGCTCCAAACCTTGAATGAGCAGCCATGAAAAGGCAGCCAGGCCATGGAAGAAGCACTCCTACACCGGGTCACTGCCCCCATCTAGTTACAGATACAAACAAAAGATAACTTCCTCCAACCAGGTATGGGGACAATGATAATCTGTTGTTGCCTGCCACAATGCCTCTAAAGGCAGGGGAACAAAAAACCTGACTTTAGCCATGGACCCTCCAAGTCCACCATTGCATATGGTTGGCTATCGTAGCCCCCTGGGGGAGAGCCTATAGTATGATTTACATGTCACTCATTGGGTACTTAATATGTGGCCTCTATGATTGACCATTCGTAGGGGAATGGCCAGGGAAGGAACTCTCCTCCAGGGGACATATGTATTTCCTGTGTGGCCTATTATGAGCTCCCCAGTTACTCTGGCACAGATACAGACCCAAAGGAACCATGGGGTGCTGAAAAGTTGTGGTACCATCACCCAGGGCAGAAGTCCTTTGCCATTGCATTGTTATCTAGAGATGAAAGGTTGGCCTGTATTTTGCCTGAGGGGCATGATTTACGCCTGTTAGTACCTGTGCCTACTTTGTCATTTTGACCATAGGTTGACATGCTCCAACAGCATTGTGGAATGGGCCCACACTTACGCTGAGTTGACCAATGTGTCCAAATGTTGGATCTGCACCACCCCTCAAGCAGCAGCTGGGTGTGTCTTGCCCTGCCACATACATCCAGCTTCTGGGGAAAACTGGACAGGGATGGAGAGTTGGGGTTCCATGGCTGACGTCTGGAATGCAACATGGCCAGCTTTGGATAGGGGGTGCCACAAAACCCATGGCATGCCTGCTTTCTGGCTGACCTGTAACGTCTGTGATGGATGGGGCTGGTTAGTGGGAGAACACATGGTGCCCCCAACACAGGTATCACGATGTATAGAGCAACATTGGGATAATGTCACTGTGGGGTGGTTGTTTGCCATAGTCTGAAAACACATATATCATGTGTCACCACATCAAAGGTGTCATGGAATAGGTGGCCTCATCAAGGCTGGACCTCAAAGGATTTTGTGCCCCCTGGGAGTTTATGGGTCTGTGGAGACATGGGATGGTCATATTTGCCAGCAAATAGGATTGGCCGCTCTACCAGGGGGTGGCCTTATGTGCCTGCCACTTTTATTTCCACATTCCTTAGAGGCCTACATAACTGGAAGGCGCTACTTTCCTGGTTTTTGCAAGTGTGATGAGCCCCCTGGTGGGTCCACCTCTTAGCACTAACCATCCCTGGAACAGGTGTCATAACTGTAGAAATGCAAGTTATGGCCCTTCTGGAGCATACCACTCGGGCCTTGAATTACACCCAAGTTGCCCTCCTTCTGTTGACAGATGACGTTGATCAAACCAGGAAAGTGGTAGTGCAGAACCAGATAGGCTTAGACATGTTAACCGCTGCCCAAGGTGGCACCTGTGTTCTTTTGGGAATGCCACGTTGTACCTTAATCCCTGACAATCAACAAAACATAACAGCAACTTTGCAAGGAGTTTCCCAGGAGCAGCAGCTGAGAGCCTTACTGATGACCCCCTACAGACATGGTGGGTGTCTCTGGGCTCTGGCCTATGCTGGACCCTAATAATTGTGGGCAGCATAGCAGGAATACTAGTAGTGAGTTGTTGCTCACTGCATTGCTGCTGTGGCCTCTGCATCCAGGGTTCTGCCCCATGGGCATGTCTTCCTGCTAGGAGAACTTCCTTGGCCTAGAGGATGGAGTGTAAGGAAAGTGGCTGTGCTTCTGTCAGGAGAAGGCCGAGGCAGACATCTGGTACAGCATAACACAGTGGGTTTGTAGTGCAGGTGCACAATCCCATGCAGGATGTAATCACATTTGTAGCCATTTAATGTAACCTGTTTGTGTGAGCTCGTATCTGGCTTTGAGCCACTCTCGTCTGTGAGAAATATAACTGCATTGCTGACTCTGTATGAGGGTAAGAGAATAACACCATTTCCCTACTGCTTATGGTCCCTTGAGTGTTCTTTTAGCTACCTGCCCCCTGTCCCCTCAGATCCCAGCTCAGGTTGGAACCTGACAGTAATCAAAACAACATAGTACTGGCATAAAAACAAACACATTGGCCAAGGGAACAGAATAGAGAACCCAGAAATAACTCTATGCATTTATAGCCATTCACTTTTGATGATGGCATCAAAAACACACAGTAGGGAAAGAACAGTCTCTTCAATAAATGGTGCTGGGAACATTGGATAACTATGTGCAGAAGAAAGAAAGTAGAGCCACTCTCTCACCATATACAAAAGTCAAATAAAAAGGATTAAAACTTAAGTGTGGAACCTTACATGTAAGACCTAAAACTCTGAAACTACTAGAAGGAAACACTGAAGAAATGTTTCAGGACATTGATCTAAACCAGAGATGTACAATCTTTTGGCATCCCTAGGCCACATTGGAAGAATTGCCTTGGGCCACACATGGAATACACTAACACTTATGATAGCTGATGAGCTAAAAAAAAAATTGCAAATGTATTTCATAATGTTTTAAGAAAGTTTATAAATTTGTACTGGGCCATATTCAAAGCCATCCTGAGCTGTATGTGGCTGATAGGCTGCAGGTTGGACAAGCTTGATCTTGGCAAATTTTTTTTAATAAGACCTCAAAAACACATAGAACAAAAGCGAATAAACAAACAAACAAACAAAAAATTACATGTGATTGAATCAATAAAGCTTCTTTACTACAAAGGAAATAATCAATAAAATTAAATTACAACTTACAGAATGGGAGAAAACATTTCCAAATAGTCATCTGATAAAAAATAAATAACCAGACTACATAACGAACTCAGTAGTAAAAAAAAAAAAAGTCCAATTTTAAAATGAGCAAAAGATCTGACAAGAAATTTTTCAAAAAAAGACAAACAAATAGCTAACACGTATATGAAAATAATACTCAACCTCACTTATCATCAGAAAATTGCAAATCAAAATCACAACGATGGCAGGATGAGGCAGCTCTTGCCTGTAATCCCAGTACTTTGGTAGGCTGAGACTGGCAGATCACTTGAGGTCAGGAGTTCAAGACCAGCCTGGCCAACATGACGAAACCTCATTTCTACAAAAAATACAAAAGTTAGCCGGCATGTTGCTGCACGCTTGTAGCTTGCCTGAGCAACACAGGAGGCTGAGACATGAAAACTGCTTAAACTTGGGAGGCAGAGGTTGCAGTAAGCCTAGATTGTGCCATTGCACTCCAGCAAGGATGAGAGAGAGGGACTTTGTTTCAAAACAACAACAACAAAATCACAATGAAATATTATCTCACTCCAGTTAAAATGACTATTATCAAAAAGGCAGAAAATAATAAATGTTGGCAAGGATGATGAGAAGGGCAACACTTGAACACTGTTGGTAAGGATGTAAATTAATAGAGCCAGTATGGAAAACAGTATGCACGTTTCTCAAAAAACTAACAATGGAACAGCGGTATGATCCAGAAATCTCACTACTGGTTCTATAACCAAAATAAAGGAAATCAGTATATCAAAGAGATATCTGAACTTCTGTTTATTGTGGCACTATTCACAACAGCCAAACTATAGAATCAACCTAAATGCACACACACACACATATATATATGCACACAATGGAATATTATTTACCCATAAAAATAATGAAATCCTGTTATTTGCAGCCACTTGGATGGAAATAGACAGTATGGTAAGTAAAATAGGCCAGGCACATAAAGACAAATAGCACATGTTCTCACTTATATAAAATGCTAAACATATTCACTTCATGTAGTTAGGAGAAGATTGGTGGTCATCAGAGGCTGGGAAGGATAGGGGAAAGAAAGGAGTAAAGAGAGGTTGGTTAATGGGTATACAAACAAATACCTCCTTGTTTGTTTCAGCTTCTGGTAGCCCCAGGCATTACAGGGCTTGTTGATACATAACCCTAATCTCTGCTTTCAGCTTAACATGGCCTTCCCTCTACTCTTGTCTAAGTCTTCTCTTTTGACTGTTTGAAATCACCTCTGCTTTGTTCTTATAATGACACTTGTCATTAAAGTTAGGATGTACGTTGATAATACAGGATAATCTCATTCATAATCCTTAAACTAATTACATCGGCAAATACTCTTTTATCAAATGTTTCACAGTCACAAGTTCTAGGTGGGCATATATTTTTAAAGGCCACTATCCAACACACTACTTTGACAAAGAGAAAAAGAAAGAAGACTCAAATTACTTAAGGTTGAAAAGGAGAAGTCAATAGCAATATTAGTAGACATTACCAGCAGCATTTTAATTACAAATAAAAAGGCTTACAAAGGAATAATATAAAAATCCTATGCCTACAAGTGAGATAAACTGGGAAAAATGGGCAAATTCCTAGAAAGACACAAATTAACAAAACTGTCTCAAGAAGAAAGGTAAAATTATAATATACCTAAAACACATAAAGAGATTGGATTAGTAATAAAAAAATTCCCACAACAGAAATTTCAAGCCAAAGTAGATTCACTGGTGAATTCTACCAAATGTTTAAAGAATTAACAGTAATCCTTTGCAAACATTTCCAAAATATAGAACAGAAGAGAACACTTCCCAGTTCATGCTCTGAGTTCTATATACCTTAATACCAAAAGTATATGAAGGCATCACAGAAAAAACTATGAATCAATATTTCTTATTAATATATATGTAAAAATACTCAACAAAAATACTGGCAGACTGCATCCAGAAACATATACAAAAATGTATACACCAGAACCAAATAAGTTTTATCAATTATGCAAGGTTAGTCTAGAATATGAAAATCAATGAATATAGTATACCATATCAATAGAATTAAGAAAAAAATCCTCAAGACCATCTCAATAGATACAAAAAAAAATTTGGCAAAATCTGGCACCCTTTCATGACAAGTATACTCAACAAACTAAGAACAGAAGCAAGTTGCCTCACCATAACAAAGGCCAACAATGAACAACTCATAGTTAACACAATAATTAATGGTGGAAAATGAAACGCATTCCTCTGAAGATTAGGAACAACACATAAATATCTGTTCTGCCCACTTCCATTCTACACTGTATTGGTGGTCCTGGCCAGACAAAATAGGCTAAAAATTAAATTAAAGATACCCAAATTAGAAGAAAAAAGTAAAACCATACCTTTGAAGCCAACCCAACAGTCTCACAGACAGTTGTCTTTGGATAAACATAGAAATTGACTCTGCTGGTCTTAAAGCCTGAAACTTGCGCTTGTTTTATTTGAGTTCCTTCCTCAGGAAAAGATCTCCAGCCCTCTCAAAAAGTATGAAAGAACTGAAACTCACCAGATTATAGCAACCAGACAATGAGACTCCAGTCCCGTCATTTATCATGATTACTCCCTTACCTCACCTGCAACAAAGTCTCTGTTTTCTCGAATATAGTTACATTTCTTCCCTGCTATACAAACTCTTAATTTTTAGTCTACCCAGCAGATGGTTTGAGACTGAACTCCCATCTCCTTGACTGTAGCTCCTGATTAAAGCCTTCTTGCTTTGCAATGATCATCATCTCAGTAATTGGCTTTCTGTGCTGCAAGCTGCAGGACCTAGCCCGAACCCCTGCTGTTTTGGTAACACCTATTCTCAGATGACATAATCTGATATTTAGGAATTCTAAAGAATTCACACAAAAAAGATCAAATTAATAAATGAGTTCAGCCAGATGGCAAGATACAACCTCAATATAAAAAATCACTAGCAATAAACAACCTGAAAATAAAATTAATAAAAAATTTTATTTATAATGATATAAAAAAGAAAATATTTAGGAATAAATTTCACACACATACACACAAAAGTGTAAGACTTGTATGCTAAAAACTGCAAAATGTTGTTGAAATTTTTATTTTTATTTTTTTTTTTTTGAGACGGAGTCTCGCTCTGTCGCCCAGGCTGGAGTGCAGTGGCCTGATCTCAGCTCACTGCAAGCTCTGCCTCCCGGGTTCACGCCATTCTCCTGCCTCAGCCTCCCGAGTAGCTGGGACTACAGGCGCCCGCCAACACGCCCGGCTAATTTTTTTTTGTATTTTAGTAGAGACGGGGTTTCACCGTGTTAGCCAGGATGGTCTCGATCTCCTGACCTCGTGATCCGCCCGTCTCGGCCTCCCAAAGTGCTGGGATTACAGGCTTGAGCCACCGCGCCCGGCCCTTGTTGAAATTTTTAAAGACCCAAACAAATGAAAGAATATTCAGTGTTTATGGACTGTAAGAGCTACAGTGTTAAGACAGCAATACTCCTCAAATTGACATATAGCTTATAGCAGAACATATAGCAGAATTAGAAAGCTAATCCTGGGAATGATCATTCTCAGCAAACTAACACAGGAACAGAAAACCAAACACCACTTGTTCAAACTCATAAGTAGGAGTTGAACAATGATAATATACGAGCACAGGGAGGGGGAAGATCACACACTAGGGCCTTTTGGGGTGTGGCGAGGGCAAGAGGAGGGATAAAAAAAGGAGCTAATCCTAAAATTCATATAGAATACAAATGACACAAAATAGTGAAAATGTTGTTGGGGCATAAAAGTTGTGAAACTCAGTTTCCAATTTAAAACTTACTACCAAATTACAATAATAGACAGTGTGGTGCTGGCTTGGGGATTTGGCTTATAGATTAGTGGAATTATACATTAGCGGAATTATAGATTAGTGAAACCCCGTCTGTACTGAAAATACAAAAATCAGCCAGGTGTGGTGACATGCCTGTAATCCCAGCTACTCAGGAGACTGAAGCAGGAGAATCGCTTGAACCCAGGATGTGGAGGTTGCAGTGAGCCAAGATTGCACCACTGCACTCCAGCCTGGGCAACAGAGCAAAACTCTGTCTAAATATATATCTATATTTTATCTATAAATAAAATAGATAAATCTATAAATAAATAGATAAAATATAGATATATTTATAGATAAATATATAGATATATATTAGACTACAAAGAAATTATAATACTCTTACATTGCTGGTGAACTGGAAAACAGTTCAGCCAGTTTAGAGAATAGTTGGGCAGTTCCTCCAAATGTTAAACATAGAGTTACCATAAGACCCAGCAATTCTACTACATGTATACACAAGATAATTGAAACCATATGTACACACAAAAACTTGTAATGGAGTTTATAGTAGCATTATCGATTATGACCCCAAAGTCAAAGCTACTCAAATTTCTTCAAGTGACAAATGGGTAAACATAACTGATATATCCATTTTGGTATATACATATCCATACACTGATAAAGGAAGAAAGTACAAATACATTCAACGCGGATGCACCTTGAAAATATTATGTGATGGCCAGCGCGGTGGCTCACGCCGGTAATCCCAGCACTTTGGGAGGCCGAGGCGGGCGGATCACAAGGTCAGGAGATGGAGACCACGGTGAAACCCTGTCTCTACTAAAAATACAAAAAATTAGCCGGGTGCGGTGGCGGGCGCCTGTAGTCCCAGCTACTAGGGAGGCTGAGGCAGGAGAATGGCGTGAACCCAGGAGGCGGAGCTTGCAGTGAGCCGAGATCGCGCCACCGCACTCCAGCCTGGTGGACAGAGTGAGACTCCACCTCAAAAAAAAAAAAAAAAAAAAAAATTATGTGAAAAACATCAGTCACTAAAGACTACACATTACATGATCTCATTCGTATGAAACATCCAGAAATATCAAATCTATAGAGACAGAAACTAGATTAATAATTGCAAGGGGCTGAGATGGGCAGAGAAATGGGGAGCGATTGTCTGATGTGTATGGGTTTTCTTGAGGATAGTGAAACTGATTGTACAACATCTTTAAATATACTTAAATATACTTAAAATATACTTAAATATACTTAAAATATACTTAAAAGGGTACACTAAATTGTACCCTTTATAATGGTGGATTTATGGTACGTGAATCTAAATAAAAAATTTTTTGAAACAACAGTGAAACTGTCTTCTGACTTCAATTCCTGTGTTTGATTCTCTTAGCAGTAAACTTTTGTTCTTAAAAATTTTTAGAGAGAGACTATATGTGCTATTAGTCTAAAGATAATGTCTGCCAGTGTTTATTTAAAATGGTGGTGTAAAAAAAGTCCTACTTTGTTATATATGATATTGTTTCAGCATGTATAGAACACATACACAGTAATTCTCCACATCATATTCCAGTCAGTGGCAGAATGTTTCTATGATGGTTTCATCAGATTGTAATACTGTATTTTTACTGTACCTTTTCAATGTTTAAAAATGTTTAGATGCACAAATACTATTGTGTTACTGTTGCCTTCAGTATTAAGTACAGTTGCATCATGTACAGGTTTGTAGGCTAGGTGTGTAGTAGGATATATCATCTATGTTTGGTTAAGAATATGCTATGATGTTTGCATGACAGAATTGCCTAACGATGAATTTCCCAGAATGTATCCCCAGAAGTGAGTTGTGACTGTATGCGCATTGCTTTGTGAAGCTAAAAGACTAAAAGAGATTTCAAATTGCAGCTTCTACACATATATACAAATGAAACATAATTCATGTCAATAGACAGATCATTGGCAGAGTACAGATACTCTATTTAAGATGGAATATGAAGAAATCAAGCCAACAAGAAATTATACGGAAGGCTGAGTGTAGAGGACTTGCTTTGAGACACGTAAGATTTCTTTTGAATACTATGTGTACTTTTAAAAACGTGACATCATAAATCACACTTCTTGATCTTACCGTTTAGCAGACTGTTTGGCTAGATTAGCATATTAGTGCTCTTGAGAGAAAATTAATCTAAGTCTTTTCAACCCCATTGGAAATGTGTTTCTGCGCTATTTTTCCCTCTTTAAATTGATATATGAACCATCTACTGAAGTGAAAATTAGTGCTCCTCTCCAGAAACTAAGGAACATGATTCAAAAGGCCTTTATCTAAATGAACTCTGAACTGACACCATTTTTTTTGCAACATTCTTCCTAGACAACTTTGTTTTATTATTTTGTTCACAGTGTATATAAATGAATCAAAGAAAAAGTCAATCCAAAATGCTTAATTTTATTACTTATTGTAAATGGAATTGAAAATGAACATTTCTAAAGTCCAGTTTGATCCAATTCTCTAAGTCTTGGGGTAAAAGCACATAGATTTTAAGTAATGTGAATTAAATTGTTTTATCTTACAAAAAGTGTTTTTCACAAAATACAACCTGGTTTCAAGCATTGCAATCTATGGTGATTTCTGCTAAAAATGGAGGGCTCTGTAGAACAAAATCAAAACAAATTAGGGCAGGCTTACAGGGGAGGCAATTTTGATGTTTCTCTCTATGAAGTAATTGGAAGATGGCCAGGGAGGCTCCCAAATTCTTCATCACAGTTCCTGAAGTCCCATTCTTTGTGGGGAAATGTGGATGTGGTCTAGGCAGACTCATGCTATCATTTCTCCTCAGATATTCCTTCCCATGTTTAAATTTCCAAATCCTTCTTCTTTTAGAAGCAGTGTGAATGCTACTTGCACTGATAGGCTCTCCAAGATCATCATCTCCAGATGGATTTCCTGCTTCTGAATTCAATTAATTCTTTATCTATACAGACTATGTGCCATTTATTACTTATTGTACCTTTAACTTCTCTTACTATGAGTTCCATGTATCTTTTTCTTTATTTTAACTCTAGTTTCTTTTATTCAACTCTTGTACAGTATTTTAGTAAGTAATCAATTATATATATTAGAATAAACATATATATAATTGTGTATATATGTTAGAATAAACATATATAATTGTGTATATATGTTAGAATAAACATATATAATTGTGTATATTAGAATAAACATACATATAATTGTATATATTTATATATAAACCATATATATGATTACTTAAATATATAGTATATTAAATTACATACATATATAATTGTATATATGCTTATATATAAATCATTTATATGATTACTTAAAAGTAAGTAACCATATATTACTTAAAAGTAAGTAATCATATATATGTTAGAATAACTGGAAAAATATCATTTAGGGAGAACTTGAAAAATCACATCATGAAATATTCAATAAGAATCCATTTGACATCTTTTAATTCTGACGGATAGAAGAACACTAGAAAGGTAAGAATTTTGTTGGAGAAGAGAAAGTATAGAATGAATACGGATTATGAGGGATTTACTTATGAAGACAAGTTTGGGTGAACTATACCGTAGAATCAGGAACTAAGAAGCCTGAAGTTGGCTAAAATCACTGAATTCTCCAAAAAAAGAAAAGTGTTATTTACTGGAAGGAATAAGCATATTAAAATATGACTTATTTATTAATAAATATTAAAGTATACATTTCTAATTGGAAAATATATTACCTTCAACTCTTAATAAAAATGATTATACAACCCACAGATACAGATAAACAATGTTTTAAGCAGAAAACTAGTAAATATTTTTCAGAAATGGGAAATTTAAGTGCATTCATACTTTTTCAGTGTTTAAGATTTTTAATCAATAGACACAACTTTGACCCAAATTTAGAAACAGAGGAGGATAAAGTAGTAAGTTATGAGACCAGATTCAATAAGTAGAAGTGATAAGGAGGTGCCTGTACAAGAAGAGCAGAGACAGACACATGGACACATCGCTCACCCTGAGCCTCAGTTTTCTCAATGGTAAAATGAACACAATAAAATGGGTCATTAAGGAGTGGAAAGGAGATTCCGTGTCCTGTGTAGCTTGTTATTCCCTAGAGGTGAATGCCCACCATATAATTCCAATGGGAAGTTTCTGAATTTACCCTTTAGTAGGGTAAGTGGCATTAGATTAACTAGATAACTCATGAACTGAGGACACATTAACATGTGCTCTGCAGTCTGATGATTTAACTCCATAGAATGTGATAAAATTAAAGATGGACTGCTGACTTCCATTTTTGTTATACCTGAATGTCTAATATGCTCATTTGGCTGTTATTCTCAAATATCATCTAATAGTTCTTCAATCTCCATGAAATAAATTATAAAGTCTACGAAGTGCCTGGTAGACAAGGATTTGGTCTTTGATATTGATATGGGAAAAAAAGAAGACTTTTGGGGGACGAAGTAAGTGAAAACCAGGAAGGCAATAGCCTCCAATCAGCTTGCCAGAGCCTTGGAAAACAAGACCCTTCTGAGAAGATCACAAGGGATATCTTACAATGTTTCGTTTCTGACTGGCAGAATTAATTTGTGCTATTTTATTCTAGTTCACTGTAATTTTTATTTTAGTTTCAATTGTTCTCTCTTAAAATTTCCCTAATCACAAAAGGGAAGTCATTGTTTTAATAGCCATAAACCAGACAGGATTGAATTCAGTGCATTTACCATCATTTGCTAAATGGGCGAATGTCTCTTAAAACATCGATTTTTAAAACTCAAGGAACTGACAAAGTAAATGGAGAGCTTCTTATGTTTCTAACTTTCCTTTCCTTTAGCACGTTTCCACATGGACATCAGCACATGTTCACGCACACTGTGCATTTTTGAGAAAGTCATCTCCACCTGAACTCAGCCACGTCTAGAGACCATTTAGGCTTAGCAGACTTGATCATCACCCAAGAAGGCTCTATGTTTTCTTCACATTGCATGGGTTACAAATACACTTGGAGACATGCATCAAGCAGTGAAGGGCTATGGCGATGTCCCTTTCAACAGAGCATTCACACTTTTTTGCCATCCGCAATCAAGGCACATTGAAGGCCTCTGTTTAGACCTGGCAAATATAAGATGTAGGAAGGAGCCTCACTCCACACTCCCTCCTAATCCAGTACTCACAATTTGGCTGAGTAGATCTTTGCTGCTCATTTTCCTCTTTTTTGACCCTCTTTTGAAATTTCAGCAAGGTGTTTTTTGAGGCCTACCTTTGAAGAAGGTGATTTGGCCTTACCACTTGTACCCATAAGCCTACCTTGTTTACTCTCCTATGTCTTTATCCTCCTGCCTTACCCTTTCTCATTTCTTCACCATCATCTACACTTCTGCACAAGCTAGTCTTGGAATACAAATGGAAATAACAACAACAAAAAATTTAAGGTTACCATTCAACCTAAAAAAAACCGAGCATACATTTATCCCTATGCTATTCTCATCCCGAAAATACTCACTATACAAAAGTAAATTTAATGCTTGTATTGTAATGCTTTACCAAGGCAAAAAAAACAAAAAAACAAAAAAAAAAAACCTGTTAGAGGTGGCAAAAACCTTCCATTTGATTCTGCTTGCCTTCATTATTTTGCAGGGGAGGAAACTGAAAACGAGGAGATAAAAGTGATTCACCTAAGGTCATAAGGTAACTAATTATTAGAGGCAAGGCCTAGACACAAACAATTCGCCTGATATAATCCAGTTAACTTTCCCCCACATCATGAATTTTTATTGTCTCTATTCTATGATCAGCTAGAACAAACCTTAATTAGAAGCAAACACACAAATATGTAATGTATGCTTTACTTACTCGACATGGAAATGAGAAAACAATAAAGGGTTGTTTTGGGAAATCTGTTCTCTCCCTTGGATCCAGAGACATGTCAAACATAAGAAAATGCCATTGTAACTAGGGTCCCAGAGGAGCTGACCTGCCTAGCCGGCATCACAGGCGTATCACAGATTTGACAACCTCAGTCATAATTTTATCAAGAAATGCTCTATTTCTACATTGCCCAAAGCGCCTCCTTCAATTTAATCACTTATAAAACTCCATGGCTTCTGCTAGAATGGATGATAAATTGATTTTATCCTCGGGAGTTGGGAATCACTCATCTTGTTTAGCTTGTGCTGGGAGGGTTACATGCAGTTGGTAAATGCCCATGGAAACATACATTAGATTTGGAACATATTCCTAAATGTGTGGATGCATTGCCTTCATAAGATAGCTCATCGGATTATTTTTGAAGGGAAAATAAAAACATATATTAATCATATTGCCTGTGTAGTGAATGTATTTTAAAGCATTCTACCTTTTAAAGGGGGTATACTTAAATATAAAGTGAGAAGAATGCATTGCAGTGTAGCAGTTGAACAGGAATCCTTTGAGACCCCCACTCAGGTTAATCAGAACGTGTGTTTCAATCAGTATAAATGAATCTATAGCAGTCATACATATATCACACTGTACTATACCCTCCTGATTGTTGGTTATTTGCCTTTCAGATTCAAGTCTTATGCTGTTCTGTAGACAGGGTATCAATGCTACTTCATTTCGTTAAAAAAATTTATAAGTAAATCTTCTGTAACAGAATTTTAAAGATATTCTTTATGCTTTCAGGGAAACTATTTTATTTTTCAGTCCTTAAAATATTATTATTTAATATTTTCATAACTTTTAGTGTTTTACTACATACAAACCATTTTAATTTTTAAAAATTTTTTATTTACTACAATAGATTTGGGGATACAAATGGTTTTTGGTTACATGGATGATTTGTATAGTGGTGAAGTCTGAGATTTTAGTGCACCTACCACTGAAGCAGGGCACAGTGTACTCAATATATAGGGTTGTTTTCTCCCTCAGACAAAACATTTTTCTTTTGCAAATAATAGCTAATTTAATGTTTCCCCATTCTATATTGAAATGCATGGTGAACTTTGTCAATAAAATTGAGCAGATGTTTTTCAAAAGACTGTGTATTTTTATCTTATTGTCTTTCCTTTTTCTCAGTAATAAACTTTTAAGTGTCTGTTTTTAGCAAGAACACACACAGAGACAATGGATGCCTTGAGATGCTAGATGAGAAAGTGAGGCTGTCTTAACTACCTTTAATAATCCTAGCTCTTTATCGACTTTGTAAACCTGGGCTCTTTATTTTCCTTACCTGTCTCAGAAACCTAATTTCTGGGATTAGAAACATGCTGTCTTCTGTTTTCTAGTTCTCTTTTTCACCTCCTCATAGGTTCTTTTTAGATCACTCCAGGAAGCACCGCCTTAACCACAACAGAAATAAAAATACAACCTTTTTCAAAATCTACCACATTTTGTTTTCAAAATGTTTAAAGTGATTCAAGACACAAATATGACTACAAAACAATCTACTCATTTTAGAGATTCAACACTATTGAACTTCTGCACTATAGAATATTTCATTTTCTAGATTTTTTTGAAACCATGCTATCCAGGAAGAGCAAAAATGGGACACTTGTCAGGGACAGATTTGACATCATTGAACAGAACCTACAGAGCTTTATTCTGTTGCTAAAATCAATTTTGACTTAATACTTGTGGATAAATGGAGGTATATAGATAAAAAGAAAATGTCATGTTCAAGACTGATCTCAAACTGAGTTCACGTCAAGGAAAGTAAGTTAGAAAGCGTGTGCTTCCTTTTACTACTTTATTTACAAGGGTTGTTATTTAAATGTGTCTGCCTGGATTATAGACTTATCCTTAAATTGTTCTTAGATTACTCAAGCATTCATTACATCACAAATCTCATTTTGTTTGATGTTGTTTACTCAGAAGAAATAAAGACCTAGTAAATATTTGTAGACTAACTACTTCAAATAAAATCACAGAAAATATTTATTAATATTTTATTGCATTCAGGATTTTTGTTAAATGAGTTGATTATAGCTGCTTATGCCACAAAAGGAAAAAATGTTTAAGATGATGGATATTTTAATTTGTTCTCCTATAATATACACTTTGCTGTATATGCATATCATATGACATCAAGTCATATAGCTTCAATATACACAATACAGTTTATTTAAAAACAAATAAAGCAACTGAAAAACTAAAGCAAGATGAAACAAGCATGAACATTAGTTCACAGTCATCTCTGTGCAGAGATGAAGCCTGAATCTTGCATATACTCATCTGTTTTAGAGTTGCTTACAAGTTGCTTTTGGAATTCTGCCAAAGGAGTTGGTTTCACACCTGCTTAAGAAGATATGAAAAGATTTACAAATTGATGTTTAGAATAACAACTCAAAGGAAGAACCAAGGAACTAAGATGAAACTCCAAATGTTTAAAAGGTGGATTGATTTGTGATGCATAACCTTAATAAAATAGTTTCCCAAAGACATTTTTATGAGCAAGATGAATGTGAGGAAGGGCACAGTATTTGCCAAGTGAATGTTGGCTTGTCAAATTCTATTTTTACATTTTGGAAATCGTATTAGTTACTCATGCTTTCTTTCTCTCTCTCTCTCTCTCTTTCTGGCTCTCTCTCTCTCTCCCCCGTCCAGCACGCCACCCCCCAACCCCCGTCTTCTCTCAACCTTTTATATGTATTTGGGCTTGGCAAACATTTCCAATTGGCAGTGCACCATTGTGTGCACAAGGATGAAAACTAGCAAAATAACTTTTTATGTTTGTTTTTACTCACGTTCCAATCATCACCTTTCCAGAGACATTGTGTTTCTTAGCTATAGAAAATCAGAGCAGTTTTAATATCTTGGAATTCAGAAAATAAAACAAGATAATAAGCTTCTTTTATTTTTCCAACAGTCACAGCCATTTTTGCCTCCTCATATCTTTAGATTAAGGATGCAGAGTTTCAGTGAGGTATCACTTTCTGCGGGCTTATATAGAACTTCCCACAAGCAGACACGTAATAGAAGATGAATTATCTTTTTCTGGAAATTGTGAGAAATTTTGTTTCACGAAGTAGGTAGAGGCTGACTGCACAATTTCTAACTCAAAATTAAAAAGTCAGTATTTTCTTTACTTCTTTTGTATCTGCAGATATGAGGCATTAGTTTCATCTCAGCTTCTGAATCCATAGAAGATTCACTAACAGCATTGGGTTTGTAAGAGAGTAGGAATGTTTTGACGGGTGCCTGGACTCCCCTCTAGAAATGCTCTCCAATTACCGAAGTGACAGAGCCTTTTGTGTGCATCCTTCGTGTGAGTCAATATTGTACCCTTTGGGGAGTTAATCTTCAGGGAGTCAGTCTCTTGACACTGTGGCTCAGATAAGAATTCCAAAACACCCTAATCTGAGTTGCAAAAGCTCCCATGAGAAAAAAATATATATAATATATTAAAGGAAATAAAACTTACTTTCTGATTTCTCTTTACTTTGGGATCATATTTTTTTTTCCTTAAAAAGAAGAAAAACATGATGATACACTTCCCATGAGCATTGTTATGTTATTACACCAGAGAAGTGAGCAGAACCCAGCCCTCCAAAGCTCACGCGGTGTGGGTTAAAAGGAGCAATTACAAGATTCCATTCTGTGATGAAATTCCATGCTCTGAATGCCAGTGAAGTCTCCTTGTAGTTAGAATTATTTAGTTGTACAGAGAGTTTATTTTAATATAACAGCCTTATAATTTCTCATCTTTGGGTTTTTTGTTTTCTTGTTGTTTTGTTTTTTTTTTGGGGGGGGGAGTGTGCTTTGCAAAAATCTTTATGCCTCTTTTATATAACACACACTCTAGGAAGAATTTTTTTTAAAAGATTGAAAGAAAAAAAAGCATATTTACGAATAAATGTCTACAACTAATTATAGTATATTTTTCCATTGGGATAATTATATAATTAGCTTAGATTTTAGACAGTAAAGTCACCATTACAAAGTGAGAAAAAATTATCTGCTTCACCATTTATCAGTACTGTATTCCCATGATAGATACAGAATCTTATTGCTCATTGAAAATCCTCATTTTTAAAGTGGATACTGAGGTTCAGTAAGGTGAATAAACTACTTCAAATTCCAGCATTGCTTTGGGAATTTAAAGATAATTTAAAAAGAACTCTAAAAATATGAATTTACTTTTACCTAAAGTGATCAATTATGTATTAACAAATATATATGATATTTTAAGTGCAGAAACACTTTTATCTTAGTATTTTCCCATTGGGTACTTGAGAACCTTACATATAGCAGGTGCTCTATAAATAAAATGTTAAATTGAACTCTGCGCTTAAATGTCTTACAGTTTTTATTTATACCTTTCTCACTCAGCAAACATTTATCAGCCTTTACTCAAAAGTTATGTCATGGGAAAACATGCTTAGACCATTTTATCCAAACCCACAGTCTTTAGACTTCGTGTTTCCATTCCATGATTGTTTTTTCTTTACTACTTTACCAATACTTATCACAGTATATATTTTTCTAATTTCTCTTGCATGTTGCCTTGTTCTTCCTTTGGAATATAAGCTTCATGAGGACAGACATGTTTATATTATTCCCTGCCATATTATTTCCTAGTGCTTAAAACAGTGTCTAAAATATAAAAAATAGTAGCTGTTCAATAAATATTTGTTGAATTAAAAAAAAACAACTAATGATTATCAAAACTCGTGAGGTGTTGATAGTGGCAGGAGGCAGACAAATGACTAGGCAGGTAGTGGCAGGTCCCCAGTGAAATCCTGCCTCCAAGTCAAAGACAGTTTAAAGCCTGAAAGCAAAGCTACAAGTCAAATCTACAGACTGGATTGAGAACCCGACTTCCCATTTGATGTGCTTTCTTCTGATTGCTCCCCACCCATCACTGATTTTACATATACCTACCTTTCCCTAATTCATTTTTTACACTGTCATGTGCACCTTTAAGTGGTGCTTTTGTTTTAACCTTTTTTGCATACTCACAAACCAGTTAGCACACTCCCCTATTCTGAGCCCATAAAAGTCCTGAACTCAGCCACACTGAGAAAGAAACCACCTGACTTCAGGGGTAGGGTACCACCCCCACATGCCTTCTCTGCTGAGAGGTATTCCTTTGCTCAATAAAATTCCTCTCCACTCATCTTCACCTTTTGAATTATTAGCATATCCTTATTCTTCTTGGATGTGGGACAAGAGCTTGGGAACTGCAGAACATGGGTACAAGCTGTTGCACACGCAAGCCAAGTGGGCAGGACACTTCCAATGGCAGGTCTGAGGCCAAGTGAGGCCCTGGTAGCAGGTCGGGGGGTGTCACTGGCCGTGGAGGACCCCAGTTGGCAAATTGGTAGAGAAAACTCCTGCATCAGTGTTACACAGAGTTCTGATGTAAGGATAACATAAAACTTATTTATATTTTACAGTCTTTCGCAAGAACCATACACATTATTATTACTACTAAAAGAGCAGTAAGAGAAAGGTTCTATTTTCAGTTAGACAAGTTAAAAACTAAATTGACTTTTTGTAAAACTCTTTATATCTTTCTACTTTATTTTCTACTTGGTTTCAGTGGAAATTCCTCATGTACACAAGACTAAAGAAAGAAAAGGGCAAACCACGTGTCTGACTAGATGTGGTGATACAATTTGACGGAAAAAATGCAAGGTATGCTCCAAATATTCAAAATTAACAGATTCAAAAATTTGAAACAAAGCGAGACCTCTGAAGAGTGGGCTAAATCTAGATAAATGATATTTGGTTTTAGTCATTAGTCTTTTTTTTAAACACTTCTCAGACTTGTTGAAAAAAATCTTTGAACATTGACCCGCAATTCTATTAACCTTTAATGTCCCTTACAGATTGGTTTGGGTCTCTGTCTCTCCACACCTCCATTTTAAACAGGGCTGACTCTAAGCAAGATTGTAAATGAACCATGTGGAGCTGGGCTCTTGCTTACTTTTCCTTATTTCTGTCCCATTGCGCTTCTCTGAGTACCAAGTGCCCATGACCTGAACACCATTCACTCAGTACCTGTTCTAATACACTACCTTGGCTTTAGGATGCTGCATAAGCCTCTCTTCCCCAGACTTCATGGCAATCATATATTCTGATTTTCTAGAACATTCTGAATGTCAACTATCTCATGTTCATTTTCTTTTCTCAGTTTGCTGTGGGGAACATTGATCACCAAGTCCCTCCTCTGCCCTCACTTTTCACTCTCAAATATAACTTACCTAAACTGTTTGTTAAAGAAATGAAAGATATTAGCATTAAGTTGTAGATCACTCTAGGAAGAGATAAGCATAGTTCCTTAGGAGGACGTTGCACTTTTCCTTATTAAAAGAGGAGTTTGTCAACTACAAGACATATATTTGCAATGATTTCATTTCTTACAGTTTTTATTTCTTGGGTACATTCAGAAATCTTTTAAATGTCTCCATTAACTAACCTCTCTATTTACAAATAAATCCAGACACGCTTGTCAGAATAAACTGGGCATTAGTGTAACATTCCTAATAAAATTAAGTACCAATCATTGTTTGGCACTGAAACAACTTAGAATTTACATTCTAGTCTATCATAATCAGTTTTGGTTATCTTTTAATATGGAAAAAATGAATCAATGACTTATTTCAATGAGATCATGGCTTATACGTATTAATATTTAATTGAAGAGAATGTGGGTCCTAGTGAATATCATTCTCTAAAGAAAACCATTATTCTAAGTTTAGAAATGTCATTTTGGTAATTCATGCATAAGAGAGACATCTCAAGACCTCTTCATTTTCATCTGCAACAAAATTGTGTTAAATTCAAGTCACACAGTGAAGCTACAGTACAGCTGGAAAAGATGCAATGTTTTCTTTGAGAAAACACTTGGCATCTAGGTGAGGGGAATACATAGAAAAGTAATACTTAGGGAGCCAGAAACAGATGTGAAAAAATGAGACTGGAACCTTTTGATTCTTTCAGGCTTGAGGCAAAGTCCCATCTGTCAAGCACATCTCTTGGCTCTCCCGAAAGTATATGCCTCCAGCTTTCCAGATTGTCCTGGCAATTAAACTTGCTCCCAGACCTGTCACATTTATCATCGTAAAGTTCCAACAACAGGCTTCCACGGGCGCTCTGATTTTCTATGATATCTGTTATTTCATGACTGGCCAATGGCCTGATGGCCTGGGTATCCAACCTACCCAGAGTTTCTCCTAATGAAGTTATCGCTGTAGCAGCCAGAACCAATCCCACCATAATCCCTTCTTCCAGACTCTAGAACATATAAGAAGAGTTAGAAGGCACCTGTGTCTCAGACAACTTTTTTTCTTTTTTCTTTCTTTTAGCTTTAATACAACCCTAGCATGATTATCTCTACATTTCTTAGACAGATCAGAGCAGATTTTTATCTTATTTAAGATTGCTGTGAGTTGGGTACATTTTTGGTTTCTTTGTAATGAATGTACTACTAACTGATACAAAGAAAAACAAGCAATCTTACACTTGAAAGGCATATTTTTATGAAGTTTAAAATTTATTTAACTATATGGATAGATTCTATATCAATTTTTAATTTTTTAACTTTTATTTTAAGTTCAGGGGTACATGTGCAGGTTTCCTAATAGGTAAATTTGTGTCATGGGGTTTTTTTATACAGATTATTTCATCACTCTGTTATTATTTAAGGAAGATTCATGGCAGGAGGGTGAGGCGGGAGGATCACCTGAACCTGTCGAGGTGGAGGCTGCAGTGAGCCAAGATCACGCCACTGCACTCCAGCCTGGGTGACAGAGCGAGACCCTGTCTCAAAATAAAAGCTTCATGGGATTATCTTTTCTCTATATTCTGAAAAGTTATCTGGGAATTGCATCTTTCAAAAAAGTAAGCATTCCGTCATGACAGGAAATATGAAGGAAAGAGCACGTGTTCAGAAATCAGACCCATCTGGGTCAAATCTAGCTCTACTATTTACCACTGGTAAGTGTATCACATAAGAAATTTTGCTACACCTCTGAGCTGACATTCCTTATCTCTCAGTTGGTATCATTATTCAGATTTCTTAGAATTGCTGTGGACATTCATTAGGATAGAATAAAAACACAGGACATAGCACAGATGACTAATGCATCTTACATCCTCCCTACCAGCCTGCCTGTCTGCCATGGCATCCCCCTATGAACAAGTGGTTAATAAAGGCTGCTTGATGATGGTGATGTGTTTTCCACTCTCTGTTTTATTTTTTTAAACGTTGCTACAGTGTACTTTCCAACATTGCAAAAAAATATATATAGCAATTAGTAGTTACTTTCCCATTTTTGTCATATCTTTGCAAGATCATAAAAGCCTAAAGTTAAGAAAAGAGGATAATTACTGCCATTTGTAAGGTTACCTGGCAAAATCAGAAAGAACAAAAAAACCTAGTCTTGCTCTTTTTCATGCATAACACACATTATCATAATGCTATAATAAAAGCTTTTTTATCTTTGGCCATTGTATTCTTATCAGCATGATCAATTTCTAAATTTATGCTTTTTGAACCAAGAGTAAAGAAAATAGAAAATCATTATCTTTTAAAAACTATACCTTAAAAATAAAAATATTTAAGGGTTGGAGGAAAATCGTAATGCTCCAACTTGCAGACTGAAGAATCTTTAGCAAGGGGTCAAGAAGAAATATGCCACAATAAATCTCTAACCATGGGGTGTAGCAATAAGACAACTTAGCTCTTAACAAAGCTTCTGCCTTCCAAAAGTCAAAACAAGTGTGCTTTCAAAGCAGACATGTATTTCTTTTTTCCTTCTTTCTTTCTTTTTTTTACTGATGCAGTTTCAGAGATTTTTTTTTTTTAGCATAATGTCTTTTTTGTCTATTCCTATTTTCATCCTTATGAAAAAGATTTACCAACTCTTTTTTGAATATAAATAACTCAGGATAATGTGAGTATTTATGTTATCCTGCAAATCTGATGAATGTAAACAAAAAAATTTAAAACAAAATCTCATACGTAAAGGAGGTGGATCCTAAATGCTATTTATTTTATAATTCTTAGTTTTAGATAGCATTCAGACTTTTCCAATATAATATTTTTACTTGGCAATAACAATTTTATGTTCTGAATTTTGGTGGGCATAACTACAGTCATGTGTCACTTAACAGTGGAAAAATGTTCTGAGAAATGTGGTGTTAGGTGAATTTCATTATGTGAACATCATAGAGCATACTTAACCAAACCTAAATGGTACACACCACTACACACCTAGATTATATGGTATAGCGTATTGCGCCTAGGTTACAAACTTACACAGCATGGTACTATAGTTCGTTGTAACACAATGGTATTTCTGTATCTAAATATACATAAGCATAAAAATAGTACAGTAAAAATATGGTATAAAAGATTATAAAAAATGGTACACTTGTATAGTGCACTTACCATGAAAGGAACTTACAGGACTAGAAGTTGCTCTGGGTGAGTCAGTGAGTGGGTGATGAGGGAATGTGAAGGCTGACATTACCATGCACTCCTATAGACTGTATAAACACTATACAATTAGGTTATACTAGATGTATAAAAAACATTTTTCTTCAGTAACAAACTAACCTTAGCTTACTGTAACTTTACAAACTTCTAACTTCTTTAACTTTCAGACTCTCTTGTAATAAATCTAACTCAAAACACAAACACATTGTACAGCTGTACAAAAATATTTTCTTTATATCCCTATTTTATAATTTTTTCTATTTTTCTTCTTAACTTTTAAACTGTTTTTGTAAAAAATAAGACGTACATTTACCTGGTTAAGATTCCTTATTATATTTAAAAACTTTTTTTATTCTTGGAATTATTTATAAACTAATTTTAAGAGCACATTGAGATCACAATTTTCCAAAATTCCCAATTACTAGGAAACCAGAAAAATCTCTCTCACACACACACACACACACACACACAAATAGGCTTTAAAAATAAGACCTGTGTTAGAAACCAGCTCTTGAACTCTTCCTTTGGCAATATGTATGACCCTCATTTATTTAACTGTAAAATTATGTAATAATGCATGTGTCTCAATACGCAATAATGCATGCTATTCACAATTCTGTGCTTAAAAATATTTTTTAAAATTTCCAGTGCAAATAAAATATATTGTATTGAAGAGATAGTAAATGAGAAACACTTTTAATAATTTAAATATTTATGGACATTAAATAATGCCACCATTGGAAGGTTTTTTATTTCCTGACTGTATATATAATATTCCATAATATCTATTTCTTCAATCAAGGTCTATTGTTCTCCTAAATCTGATATTCAGAAAATATTTTGTGTTTAAATTATGCCAATTTTTTTTTTTTTTTTGAGATAGTCTCGCTCTGTCACCAGGCTGGAGTGCAACGGTGTGATCTCTGGTCACTGCAAGTTCTGCCTCCCAGGTTCAAGTGATTCTCCTGCCTCAGCCTCCCGAGTAGTTGGGATTACAGGTGTGCACCACCATGCCCAGCTAATTTCTGTATTTTTAGTAGACACGGAGTTTCACCATGTTGGCAAGGATGGTCTCAATCCTTAACCTTGTGATCCGCCAGCGTTGGCCTCCCAAAGTGCTGGGATTACAGGCATGAGCCACTGTGCCTGGCCTAATGTGAGTATGAGTGTATGCTTGTGTATACACATGCACAGATACACACACACACACACACACACACATTCCTCTATATGCATTCACATACAAAACATAAAATCATCTATATCCAAAATGAATGTATACCCTTAATTTACCTTTTCTTCACGAACACTGTACTATCCAGAAAGCTCTCCTCTTTTACTTCTTTTGTAACTTTTATTTTACAGGAGGTTTTTTTTTTTTCCTCATTCTTGGCCTTTGGCGCTTTCATTTAGGTCTTAGATTCAGCTTGTCAACTTTTATGAAGCACCCACTAGGAATCTTGGTTGGAGTCTTGTGACTGTTGCTTTGACTAACTCAATTTTTTTGCTTTTCTTTATGTTTTTAAGTTATCATTACTTTTTATTATTGATGGTTTTACTCCTAGTAAGTTGAGCTTTATATAGCATGCTTTGAAGCTGAGATTGAAGGTGCTTTCCGCCAGAGGAGATTTGTGTTTGCTTTAGACAGGCTTCTGAGGGCCTATCGCAGGCCCTCAGTGTTCAACTGGGACCCTTACAATAAATTCTTGGTGAAGTTTTCACCTCTATTCAAAGTCAAATTCAAGTAAATTAGTGTACTTGTTCTTGTCTACAAGAGACGCCCCTCAACACCACCTCTACTTTTTCCTTATGATGTAGCCCATTGGATCTTGGTTATATTTAAGAGTGTAATTCCAGGCTAAAATAACTAAAGCGATAATATAATATTAGCACAAGGAGCTAAGGATACTTAATTTCATAAATCTGTTACTCCAAGCAACAGTAAAACTCATTGCGTATATTTTTCTACAAGGCTTAAACCTTTCAGTAGAATCTGAATAATGGTTGAAAATAACCATAATAATTCCAATGATGATGAAGAGGAGGAGGAATACATTTACTGAACAATTATTATGTCCTAAAAATTGTTCTAAGTGCTTGACAGTATTATTGAGTTCAATTGTCACAAAAAACATTATGCAGTAGATAGTTTCATTATATCCATGTTACAACTGAGGAAATGGAAAACAAAAGACAGTGAGTAACTTGCAAAAGGTCACATAGTGATTGACGTGGCATTAAACTTCAGATCTGTCTGTTTCTAGAGCCACTGTGCTACATTGCCTTGGAAAATATATCCTGTATGTACAGATAATGTACCTAAACATTTCTTCTAATGCGATGAATACGTAAAATGTAAATACAATGTTGATTAGGACTGGTGAGGACTGATTAACAAGAACTACAAAAGGAAAATTAGGAATATTTGGAGATAAACCAATTGAGCTACAATATACCAATTTACGTTGCAATAGTATTAATTGATGTATTTCACTTGCTCGAATGAGTTGATAAACCATTTACTACTGGCTGGCAGTTTCAGGTTAGGAGAAGTATATGATTTTGGTGACTCAATTTTTTATCTAGTCTTTACCTCTGAGATTTCAAAAAAAAAATCATTTCATTAATATACCAGGTTCTGGGGGCTGGGTGCGGTGGCTCATGCCTGTAGTCCTAGCACTTTGGGAAACCTAGGTGGGCATATCACAAGGTCAGGAGATGGAGACCTTCCTGGCTAACACAGTGAAACCCCATCTCTACTAAAAATATGAAAATTAGCCAGGTGTGGTGACAGGCGCCTGCAATCCCAGTTACTCTAGAGGCTGAGGCAGAAGAATCGTTTGAACACGGGAGGCAGAAGTTGCAGTGAGCTGAGATCGCACCACTGCACTCCAGCCTGAGGGACAGAGCAAGACTCTGGCTCAAAAAAGTAAATAAATAAATAAATAAAATATATGGGGCTATGATTTCTACCTACTTAATTGCATTCCTCTAAAAAGTATTAACTTGAAACAAGTTTTGTTTTGTTTTATTTTGTTTGGTCCATTAAGCTGATTGTTGACTCTATACTTATAAAGTTTATAAAATTATTTGTCTGTAAAGTTGATAAACTTAATTTTTTATAAATTAATTGTTCGCTATATGTTTAGACACAGAGTAGAGTTCTTTTTACCTTTTATGCTTTTTAGCATAATAATCTCATTTATTATGTAAATACATCATTTTTTAAATACAACTGTTTTAAATTCATTAAAATGTTATAGATTAATGTGATATAGCTAATATGAAAGACACCTAAATTAAACACTTTAATGAAATGAATATTTATCATCAGACAGGTTTAGTTTAAGAAATGTCAATATATAGAATGCCTCTATTAAACTTTTTTCCTGATGAATTTAAGAGATGTGTTTATTGAAGAGAAGCACAATTAATAGATAACTCATCTTTACAGGGTGTCTGTTGCCATGGTACCAGTGATGTGACACCGTTTGCAGGAAAGTGTTTGTTCTAAAAGCAATGATGAGTAACATCCTGCAGCCTCCATTCAAAACTAAAGGTGAGTAGGTTGGGCTGTTTTCCTAGGCACAGACAAGAGTGTAGAATCCTGACAATCTCTCTGAAGTACACCTCCTTGTCAGATCCTATCATCACCTACCAGTCAGAAATAAGTTCTTTTATTGTATCAACGTTATTTTTTTCCTGCTTCAATATTAAATAAGCAATTGTAAAAGTATTGCTTTGAGTAAAGAACAGAAAACGAAGGAGTTTACCTTCAATAATGGGTACTATTTGTTGTAATAATTACTTAGGAAGTAGACCTCATCTTTACTTTACATATTATATAACTACATTAACTGAAAGGACAACTTTAAACTACATGTTAATAGAAAACTCCCTTAAATTACTCGAGCCCCCAAAGTTTTCACTTTTCAAATGTCTCTAAATCATCCATGGACTCTACTATTTATTCATTTGTGTGTTTAATATGTGCTGTGCATGCATGCCTGCCTGTGTGTGTGTGCGCGTGTGTGTGCATGTGTGTAGCAGGGAAGAGGGGAGGGGTTGGTTATCTGGATTTCTGTACTTGAAGGAGAAGCTAAGCGTAACATTAGGTGGCAGATACTAGATGTGACACTTAGATGACTCATTGGTGTGAGAATTTAAAAAATATATTTAGTCAAATTAACCTGTCTTTCCACATGTGGAGCTAATACCGAGATCTCATAACAAAGCCCATTACTGATAAGAGACCAAATCGAAGAGGCCCCACTCAGAGGGTGTTGGTGTCCAGGAGGCAAAAGTATCAAACCAGCTTAGAACTTAATTAGTGCTGTTAGATATTGATCACCCTCTCCTGGTGGTTTTTTGTTTGTTTGTGTATGTGTTTCTTCGTTTGTTTTCTTTTTCTTTATTCTCACCATTCCCTGCTACTTGCTGGGTTTTTATTTCCTGCATTCCTCTTACTTTCTCCATTCATTTCGTGTCTCCACTTTTTCTTTTGATTTCTTCTGTACTCTTCTCTCGGATGTGAAAGGGTCCTTAGGAAAATTAATTGATGAGATATGAATGAGGAAAGAAGAGCCCCAAACTCAGACTAAACCTCCACACTCTGCCACAGAACTGCCTCAAATTCCTGTTTCTCACCTGTGATACTTTCCTAAGGAAACTCCAAACTTACTCTCTGTCTACGGCTACAAAACAGTAACAGTAACTTTTCCTACCACTTAATTTTTCTGAGGCTTTTATATTCAGTGCTTATTTTGTGTTATGAGGGGCTGTGTGTACTTGTGGAGGATGGTGGGACACACACAATAATTTAATACCTGCTATAACTTGGGCATTGTATTACTCAGTTTCTGACCCTTATCTCATTTAGTCCTAACCCTGACCATCTAATTTAGGTATCATTGTCTTCCTTTTAAACATAATGCCACAAATCTTAATCTGTGCAGAATCACAGTCTCTAAATAATAAACTTTGTTGGTTACAAATTAATTTCAGTCCAAAATATATAAATTTTTAGTATACAATCCAGAAGATGTGTGTGTGTGTGTGCATGTGTATATGTGTGTTTGTGTGTGTGTGTGTTTGCTGAAGAAGAATGATTACTGGAATCTTTGAATAGAGGAAGCTCAAGTTCAATTACAAAGTAATAGTTAAATTAAAAATGGTTGAGATTAATCCAGTACAACTCCATGTATTATGTAAAAAGATTACATAGATAATATGGCATCCCTTTTTGTAACAAATCTCTGTGCTAGAGACCACAGAAAACATTACGAAGCTTAACATTTTATCACTCACTTAAAAGTAAAATATATATCATGGAATCCTTGATGAGACAAATAATAAAACTAGAATGATCTTAGTAGCACATTCACAAAGCAGTTAGAGTCTTCACAGTCATTTTATATGTATGACCTTATTTTGTTTTGTTTTGTTTTGTTTTGATCTATCTGAGTGAATATTACACTGCCAACTGAGGTCCTTAGTGATCGATTCATTTCCTCAATTTCATAACTAGATAGTGGTTCAGTTGAAACTGGAACCTGGATTTCCAAATACTGAGTTGTTGCTGATTGATTTGTAACAAATATAATTATACAACTAATTGAAAACTTTCTCCTTCTCTAGGGTCATAGTTAATGTATTCTATTATTCCACGAAATAAAATACTTTGCAACTCAAGTGTTTGGGGAAAATAGTTCATGCAGCACTAGCAATCTTACTTTTTTTAAAAGTAGGAAAACTTGCTAAGACAGTATTCATAGTTTTATTCTCTACCTTTGTTTAAAGTTGATAGAAAACTTTCAGAAGCAGCAGTGCTTGTGTAGCCATAGTTGCTAGAGCATGTGTGTCTATGATTTACCTAATTTTTTGTAGCCCTACTCTCCAAGTAATTTCATTCATGAGATTTTAACTAAGGTTGCACTGAATAGGACATATTCAGTTTTTCTTCTTTAAACTATTGTTATATCTACTTGTCTCAATATTTATTAGATTCTCCATATATGGTCTTATTTGAACCAAATCAATTTAATCTTATCCAATTGGTTCAAAAAAGATTATCTTCCTTCTAGGTAGAATTTTCATCTGTACTCTAGCAGACATTTTAGGGAAAGGAAACATGAAAACAAATATTTTCTGAGTACAACGCTATGTTTAGTTCATAGCACAAAATGCTTGCCTCTCCAAAAATAAAAAAATAATGATAATAATTACAGTCATACAAAAAAGAAATAAAAAAATCAAATCTCATACCAGGAGTGAGTTATGCTGCCTTTATTTTCCATAGCAGCTATAAATTCTGCAGTATCTTCAAAAGTCTTCAGTTTGGATAAACAAGTGTATAATTTTCCTTCTGTTGAAATTTTGGATATCAAATGGAATTGCTAATGAGTATAAAATATTACAACATTCCTTGGGTGAATATTGCAATTACTTGGCAATAGACATTGACAACCTACTCTAAATTTGTTCTTATAACTAAAGAAGAAAAAATTTACATTTGTACTTAAAGGCAAAAGAGAGAAAAATAAAGGTGAAATGGATACTTTACTTTACCTGAAACTAGTACAAATGACTAGGTTTATCCTGAGGAGCAGAAAGCCTAATGGGGAACACATTTCAGTGAGAGCTGATTCCGTTTTCAGTTTCAACAATCACCTGTGTAGAGACAGCTTCCTAATCAATATCAAATCACCTGACATTTCACGTGGGTCACCTTTCAATTTAGAGTGCCTTTAGGATATTTTTAATTTCCCAACATAAAAATCATAAATTTAGTTGAAAACTAAATTCTTCAGCTTCTCCGAGACTTCTACTTTTCATGTCTGCTGTCAAACTGTGACAACATCATTAGCTCCAAATCCCTAGCCAAAAATATATGTGATATTTTGGGGTGTTGGGAGGACTGGAAATATGATCAAATACTGTCAGTTACCTCCTTGTCATCTATCTCAGATATACTCATTCTTTTTCATTTTTCTTGTCACTATTGTGATATAGGCTCTTGTCCCTTCCTATTTAGATTACAACTGTTTCCCAGTAATCTTCAGTCTGTCAATCTTGGTCTCCCAAATCTTGACTGTATACCATTCACTGCCAGAATAATCATTCTCAAACTTCAATTTCATCATTATACCATCCTGTCTAAACCACTCAATGGCTGGCCCTACCTCCTGAAAACTAATATTTAACACAGACTGATCCTAAAGGCCTCTGCACTCCAAATTTTTTTCTGCCCGTTTCCAAATGAAAACCACTTCATTCATTGAAATTGGTCTCTTCTCATCCTCAAGATGTACTATAATAAATTTTAATGCAGGGCTTTCTTTCTCTATGTTTGAACTGAATTTCCTCTGTTCTACCAATTCATATCCTCTTCTCCCTTTAAGACATGAGCCCCATCTCCTCCATGAAGCTTCTTCTAATCACTGCAGTGCCAGGTGACCTGTTAGAAACCTGAACCCAGCAAGCTAAGAACACCTAGAAAACATACCCAGTATATTAGAATCACATCATCATGTAAATTTGTTACACAAAAGTTCAAAATATTTCAAACATGTGCTTTTTTGACATCCAGTCTGCAGAAAAATAATTATATATGTATCTTCACACAAATATACAGCATGTACATATTTATTTAAATGTAAGTACGTGTGTGTGTGTGTGCGCGCGCACGTGTGCACTCAAGCATGTTTCAAGCCAAATTTACAGGTTAGGGATCTAAGCTCCAGAGAACACAAGTGACTTACCCACACCTAAGCTGGTGGCAGTTAAGTCTTAAAACCGGCCCTCTGGTTACAGTGATAAGCAGAGATGAGAAGCAGCATCAGATTGAGCAACACATTTCTCCCCGGACATAAATGCCAACATCTTTCCTCAAAATCTAGATACAGTCAGGTCTACTCTTCTTTTTCCTTTGCTTATTTAATGATACACTATAATTCTTACATAAAATACAATCAAC
Source organism: Piliocolobus tephrosceles (assembly GCF_002776525.5). Classification (NCBI taxonomy): domain Eukaryota; kingdom Metazoa; phylum Chordata; class Mammalia; order Primates; family Cercopithecidae; genus Piliocolobus; species Piliocolobus tephrosceles. The sequence goes on along the minus strand of NC_045441.1, from coordinate 135,336,034 downwards.
ATAAAACTGATCTTAGTTTTTTTTTAAAGATGTGTTATTTTCATGAGTGTAACTAAGGCTGTGCTATTTTCAGATCAATTGATGATTTACAGTTCATTTAAAATCAATAATGATTCTTTTGGCAATAACAGAATATTGTATATAACACAGGAAATATGACAGTGTAGAATGCCAACTTCCTCCAGTGCTAAAGCTCAAATTGTGTAAAGAACAACAGCACTCTCCTTCACTGTTTGAGAAGATACATAAAGGAATATATGAAGAGAGGTAGACCATAGTAAAAATATATATATATATAAATAAATAAATAAATAAAATAAGAAAGAATTCTGAAAAATTCTAGCAAAGGTCCTCAAAATTGTACCGAGATGAGTGGTAAGTATATGTTTTGGGGAAAATGAAATATATATATATATATATATATATATAATTTTATATATATGATACAAATCATTTATTTGGAAAAGTAGGTTAATAAAATGAAACAAATATAAGTGCACTTTGAAACTGAAATAATACCTACACAGAAGTCCTGAAATATATTGGAACACATTGTGCAGAAATATTGATTTAGCATTCAGAATCTCCAAACACTCCAGTTTAATCTTTATCTCAGTCATGGAGAGTCCATTCCAACCTAGGCCTCTGTAGAGGGTAGAGAGGCCAACCACATTTACTAGCCAACCACATTAAAATGACCTCGGTCATCCACCCGGTTAGCTAGGTCAGATTCTTACTGACAGATGGCTCTTACTAAAAATAAATTGCTGATTTTTGTACTGTGGACACAATCCTGAAATTTTTTTTCGACAAGACAGAAGTAATCATAATGTAAATATGAATTTTGAAAATGTTATTTTTGGAATACTTGAGACAAACCTGTGGGATCCAGGAGACTGTATCCCATTGTGGATTACTGAATTGAATAGAAAAATGGGGGGAAAAAACCATACAAAATAGATATTGGGAGATAAAGTATAAATTGGAGTAAAATTAAAAAGTAAAATTAAAAAAGTAAAACTCGGAGATAAAGATAAAATCACAAAGACAAATGCCTAAGGTTTGCATAATTTTAGTTGCAGGTGGAAAGAACATTAACTGAATAGAAGTAGACTGTGATAAAAATAGTTTAAATCCAGGGGGATTTATTGAGATGAATTTTCTTCAGTAAACCACAATATCCAAGGAAGAAAGACGAACATTGTCACCCTGGAAATCAAGAGATGGTTTAGATCAAATTCAACTCAAACATCCAGTGAGTTATTTGGTTTCCTGAGGGACCAAGAAAGATCGAAGTGGGCCATTTTGAACTTTTTATAGTAGAAAGGAAAAACTAGGAAAAGAAGAAAGGAAAAGAAGAAGGGAAAAGAGGTAAGATAAAAGCAAGAAAAGCATGAGATAATTCAAGGACTTTTTATCTTTTTATACATTCTGCCTAGACATCACCTAATAAGACATGTCCCTTAGGACAGTTTTACGTATTATCCAGCGACCTCTTTCCACTCCTGTGCTTCTAGAGTTGTCTATGGGCACCTTGGGCATTGACTGAAAGGAATTGAAGTCTTTTCTTTTCCTGACCCAGCCAGAGAAATTTTTCCCCACAGAGCCTATAGACGTTCCTTCAGAAATGCTAGATCACAGACAACTCCCATGACTAAGGTGTACGCTCAACATTTCTTTAAATCTCAGATGTTGAAAATTCATGCCAAATATAGATCTACTTCTCTCAATATAAATATAATTCTTCCCTATCCTCTCTAAACATCTACAAATTCTGCAAATAATGTTAAGCACACTTATTATTTGGCTTCACATATCTAGTATCCCACTGCTAATGCCATTACATTTAAAATGAAAAGATGTAACATTATAATATATTAAAATGATAATATTAAAAGAGGTTCTAAGCTCAAGGAGCAGAATTACAAGTGCATTGGGTTGTGCGAGTAGGATCTACTCAAATTAATTAGACTCTCAGCTAGGCTGATTGACCTTGCAAAATACAACTATATGACTAAGAAAGGAAAATATACTCAAATCTTGTGTAAAACATATTTTCATACAAGAAAGAGGCAAGAGAAAATATTTGAATGTGCTTGTAGATAATCTATATTGATTTAAAGTTTGGATACACATACTATATATATTTCCATCAATTGTTGTTAGCTGTAGTGATTTTACTTTTTCGTATTTATCATATGGTTACATAAGTGTTGGGTAGAAATACATTTTTAGATTAATGACGAACAAATAGTCTGAAACAAAATTGATTAGAACTATTATGCTCTGAGGTCCTGGTGGCTATCCGAGTGCAATGGAAGTGTATTGCTTTAACTTTAAGGCTGCATATTATGTTTAGTTCAGAAATCCGTTATCTACTTAGAGAGAAATTTTCTACAGCAGAAAAGATGTGATTTTGCTTTAAAATATGGAACATAATAAGTGCAATTATTTGGATACAGAGTATACAAAACTTCACTGTAAATGGTGCATAAATGTGGACTCACTTCTTACTGATTTATGAGCCGTATATAGCATAGCCCTCCATATTCCCTACACTAGGTATAAATATATTAATGTGGAACTGTGTAGTCATATCCACCTACTGTGAAACAGAACTACCTGAAACACCATACAGAACAGTGGCCCATGTAACGGTGCATTTGTAGAATGACGATAATGTAGGAAAGCTAAATTGAGCTACATAAAATGTTTATAATATTTTTCCAAGCCAGGACGCCCATGAGAGCTTTTATTTTTGCTACTTAGGGGACATTTTCATTCAAACTTGCAAGTTCATTTCAGATTCTTAAGAAATCTGGGAAACTGACAGAATCTTTTGGAATTTTCTTCATTCAGCTACCAAAATTGGTCCCCACTTCCCACAAAAAAAAAACATGATTTATGGATCTTAATTTCTAATCACTTGCTATCCACAGAATTCCTGCAATTCTCAAATTTAGGTAATAGCCAACACTCACTTATAGGAATTAAAAAGTCAATTTTCTGGATAATTCGAAATGTGCCTAAACTATCTAAATAGCTATCATTAAAATAATTTTGTGTTAACTCTATCTGTGTTACATGATAAGTTCAAACACGCAATTTATCTTATTGAGATTTCATTTGAGCATTCATTTGTTATTGAATCTGCAAACACAAATTGAGAAACTACTATGTGTGAGGCATTCATTATGCTGGCACAAGGCCACATGGAAATGGAACGGAAAGGAGTGCTCTGTCACAGCAAACATCATGGAACTCATTACATTTTTGCCATCAAAAAAGACTATTGGGTCTGATTAAATCCAGCAGCTATTTCTCCATTGCTGATTCACAGCTGGTATGCTTTATAGCATAGAAGCAGAGAACCAAGAATATTTTAAGACTTAAAAATGTATACAGCTCATACAAGCTAAGAAGGAGAACTGCAAGCTATCAAAGATGAGAAACTAAGACTTGTCTGAAACTCTGATTCCAGGAAGTGACTTCCATGTTACAGGATGTGGCCCGACAGCAGAAGGCCAGTAAACAATGCAGAACAAGTTCTCAACCAGATCATGTTTTCATCAAATTTTCCAGTGAACTGGGATTAAGATTTTTATCAGATCCACCTGTATTGTTTATTGCTTGTTTTCAATATAACTTATAGTTTACCTAACTCTTTTTAGGGAATAATATGTGATTCTCATTCCACTCCCAAACATTCTGTGAATGTTATATTTTTTATTAACCCATGTACGTATTGTTACAAACAGAAAATTGGTAATTGGGTCCATGGTTCTGAAAGCCAAGGTGGTAAGACTTTTTACAGAATTCTTGTCAGTAAGGCTTGTTCTTATCTGGCTGGGCTGTTTAGTAAAATAGATACATGGGATTTAGATAAAAAACTAAAATATGGGTTGGGCGTGGTGGTTCATGCCTGTAATCCCAGAACTTTTGGAGGCCAAGGCAGGCAGATCCCGAAATCAGGAGATCAAGTCTGTCCTGGCCAACATGGTGAAACTTTGTCTCTACTAAAAATACAAATATTAGCTGGACGTGGTGGCACAAACCTATAATCCCAGCTACTCAGGAGGCTGAGGCAGGAACATTGCTTGAACCCGGGAGGCGGAGGTTGCGGTGAGTTGAGACTGTGCCACTGCAAAACAGCCTGGCGACAGAGCAAGACTCCATCTCAAAAAATAAAATAAAATAAAATAAAATAGAATACAGCAATTAGGGATAGCAAGAAACACAACCAAGAAAAGTTAGAAAGATTCATTCAGGAAAGGAGAGGAGATGTCTGCACAAGTCTCCACCAGGCAGAGAAAGGAGAAAGGAACATATCAGGTAGTGGGAGTCATATGTGCTAAGCATTTTGCAAGTAGAAGTTGTTTCTCTATATGCCCTTCCTTTATCATGTTTATCTACTGTCTCTTTATTGTTTCCTTGTGAACTAATCTTTTATTCCCTTGCACCTTCAGCTGCCTTGGTAAAGAAAACAAAATAAAGAATAATATCAACAGACTAACTCTATGTATATAAATTTCAAAAATATGCAAAATAAAACATGATGTTTACAAATACAAATATGTGATTAAATTTATAAAGAAAAACAGAAGCAGTGATTAGTTTAAAAGTCAAATAAGGCCAGGATCAGTGGCTCACGCCTGTAATTCCAGCACTTTGGGAGGCCTAGGCATGTGGATCACTGGTGGTCAGGAGTTCAAGAATAGCCTGGCCAACATGGAGAAAATCCACTAAAAATAAAAATAAAAAATTAGCCAGGCCTGGTGGCAGGCGCCTGTAATCCCAGCTACTAGGGAGGCTGAGACATGAGAATCACTCGAACCCAGGAAGCATAGGTTGCAGTGAGCTGAGATTGCGCCACTGCACTCTAGCCTGGGTGACAGCAAGATTCCATATCAAAAAAAAAAAAAAAAAAAAGGTCAATTATTAAGGAAGTGGTTACCTCTGAAGTTGGTGGAAACAATTTGAGAAGAGAAAGAGCATGTATGGGCTTCAAAGGAAGTGGTTATACATATTCCATTTCTTTAACTGGGCAGGGGCACTTTTTTTTGTTGTTTTTAATACTTCCAACATTTTCTCAGGGTATCTTCTTTAGGAAGCAGTCTTTGGGACAGGGTTCATGTGCAGGATGGCTATTGGAGTTTGCTTTGGGGCAAATACTGGTGAAAGGGAGGGGAAGGCAGCTAGATTGGTCAGAAGGAGAAGGGGTGCTGTGATGTGGGCTTGACCCTCAGCCAGACTCTCAGGGAACCCCAAAGCTGAATTGCCGGAAGTGGTTGGGTATTTTCATTCTCCCTCATCTGTCATTAGACCTGAGCCATCCTCAAAAAGGCATGATCTGATGTACCTGAGGTTGTCCCCAAAGGGAGTGACAGGTAAAGGCAGTTCACCTTCAGCACTTCCTGCAACTGCGACAGCAGACCTTCCTGGAAGGAAGAGCTGGATGCTGCATATCACTTTGCAACAACACAGTGTTTTATGAAACGTTTTAAAAATTGCCCCAACTTATAAATTTATTGCCTTTAGAATCTGATCATTTCTTTTACTTGACATCAAAGAAAACAAGTGTTCTATACAGTATCCTGTGCCTCTTTTTCTTCCACAGTTTTTTTTTTTTTAACATATTTTCTGATTCTTCAGTATTTAGGCATATTATTAGGTTCTAGAGACTAATCTTATTTAATTTGTGCATTCCCTTATTTTTGCTTCACTATCTCAGTCTATAATTTCATTTTGCAGAGTTTTTTAAACTCCTTCTAGATTCCCAACTGTTTATTCTTGCTGAGGAAGGTAGAAGCAACACATGAATCAGCTTTGCCATCTTTTTTAAGATGCAACTTATAATTTTACCAACTTTCCAAAGCAGATAGCTTATTTTTTTGTCGAAATTCTTTAAAAAAAAAAAAACAACCAAAAAACAAACAATGTGTTGAGCATTTTTTCATGAACCTCAGCACAACAGCAAGACTAATTCCTACTGATATTTATCAGAGTCAGTTCAACCTCACAGTCTTTTGACACTTTCTTGAAACTCATTAGACTGGGTTGTACACTCTCCTTGCACTTCCTGTGTTACTTAGATCATTGCCTTCTTCTTTTTTTTGTTTTTCTTTCTGACTTTGATTTTAGATTCAGCGGGCACATGTGCAGATTTGTTACCTGGGTGTATTGCATAATTCTGAGGTTTGGAGTATGAATTATCCAGTCGCCCAGGTACTAAGTATAGTACCTAACAGGTTTTCAAATCTTGCCCCTCTACTCCTCCCTGCTCTAGTAGTCACCACTTTATTGTTTCCAACTTTACGTCCATGATGTGTGTTCTTACCTACAAGTGGGGGATCGTGGTCTTTATACTGTGTTATTATTCTTAGTTTTCTTCGTTGACTTTTTCCAGATTGAGATAATTTTGATGTACTTTTTAAAAAATTTTAAATGTCTAATATTATGCTTTCCCTTGCCCCCAAAATCTTTCTATGCTGTCTATAAAAAGATTTGTTTTATCTCTAGCTACCTTTTGTCTTTTACCTGATTGTATTAGAGAACACAAATGCACCTTCTTTATGAAACTGTTTAACTCTTGAACAAGTTTTTCCCAAAATAAAAATAAGATGCTTGTTAAGTCTACCATGTATGCATGCATTTTTAATCAACTACTATTACACTGAACAATAGTGCTCTCACTACTCCAAAGTATTATTCAATATTTCAATAACATGAAAGTATTATAACTTCGTGCTAAATAATAAATAATTTTATCTAGCATATGTAAATACAGTTATGTGAGTACTAGATCAACGTTACTTGAATTCATTGTTTTACTTCAGATGCACAGAATTTGTATTTCATTTGGGATTTATTCAAATAGTTATTTTTCAAGGAAATTCCATAATTATAAATCAGAAAATTAACACTCTGAAATATATTCTTATTCATAGAAGTAAATAAAAGCACCCAAAACCATTTAATCTAAGGATGCACTTTCTCTAAAATCACCCAAATTATTTCCTGTAGAATGTATTGAACAGGCTGTTCCAAGAGATGGATGGACAGTCTGGAAAAGATGCAGAATGATCAATTGAAATGACAACCACATTTAACTTGATCAGAAATGACCTGAAAGCCTATTTACTACCATCATCTTTTGCATTAGTCTGTGTAATATTGCTTTTAATGAAAGTGACAAGCATTCTTTAACTAATTACTTAGAGACACTGAAATCAGTCATGTCAATGACTCCATCACAAACACTTTGTTTTTGTATTAGTTTTTCTTAAAGGCAAAATAATTACCAGAACATTCTACATTTTAAGGAATAGCAGACCAGATGGTAGTAATATAGTTAAGAAGTGGTAATATACTTGAAAACTTATCAAAATTAACACAATAACTTTCAAATATGAAAGAGTTCAGAAATTCTTTACAAATAGTTTAGGCTACTTGAATGATGGAAGTCTTTCATATATTATAATTTGTTAGTATTAATTTATTAAATAGCCATTAATCCCCCAATGATACTGCTTTGTAATTAGAACAGTTTAAAGAGGGACAAAATAAAAGTATATTGAAAGAAATTTGAATGTATGAAAAATGTATTACTGAAGAGATATGTGTAAACCATATTAATTTTCACAACAATGCACATAATCATCAAAAAACTATAGCTGTCTTCACAGGTACAGTAGTGTGCCAAGTACAATAAAGTATGAAGTAGGGATGTTTTAGATCAGACTCTTTCGTTTTGGTATTAATTAGTTGTCTGTCAATAATTCAACAATTGGTCTGATCAGAAGATCAAGCCTAATCAGGCTTTTCAATGACTAAAATAATCAAACCATTATGAACAATTTCAGTCATTTATTATGCTTAAGACTATTATTCTTTTATTATGCTTTAAATTCCTGATTACTTCAAAATCAGCATTTTCTACTGGAATCTAGAATAAATATTGTTGGGGAAAGTTGCCCAAATGAATAAAGGAAAGGGAATTTGGGAAAAGGGTGAAAAGATAGATTAAAGGTACTCACTAATCTGTAGTAACAACCCTTTCTATCAGTTTGTATTAGGTAAAATTTAACAGAGTTAACCAGTGTTGAAAACAACAGCGTGTTGAAACACGTTTGGTAAGCATTGTCTTAGTTCAAATGCAGCCCTGCTGCAATGAAATTGTGTGTAGGAAAGATGAAGTTCTACAAAACAGCACCAAATTCCTAATAGTGGTGCTGCAAAAACCTATTTGAAAGCTGATGTGATCCCACTCCCAGCCACTCACATGAAAGTCAGAATTCTCACATCTCAGATCCTCTGACCTGGTGCATCCTTCACTTTATATCAGTTTTTACCAAAAAGAAAGGGAAGTGAAGGGAACCTAATCCCCTCACTTGGTATTCTTGGTTCATTGCTTCTTTGCTGCTTAGTTGGAAGTAAAAGCAACTTTTTCATTCTGGTTTGAATCATCATTTCCCTCAGTCTTTAGACCTCAACCAGCTTTCATGGGGCAGCTCAACGTAAGCAGTCAAAACCAGACCACAGGTCCAATCAAAGACCTTGAATTCAAATGCCCACGACTCAGGTAAGTAGCAAACACTTACTATTTAAGTCAATAAGTGACTCAACAAAAAAGTAAAGAAAATAATTTCCAAATTCCAGATAATAATTTTCACACACCATATATATGATAGTTCCTGACAAAATTGATTTCAGTCACTAGATTAGATTCTAAATGTCTTAGCCAAAGAATCATATTAAAAAAAACAACATAAACCAAGTAAGTTCTCATTTTCTGGACTATAAAAATATGTTTCATATAATAACCTATCCTACAATATCAGTCTCTAGGCCTCTGATACAACATAGGTCTGAAGACAGCATGCAAAGCTTCAGAATATTCCATTTTTAAATGCCTCTCCAGAAACTGGTTAAATATTTAGCCATCCCATGTAAAGGGAACTGATTCTGCCACACATACATGGAATTCACAGAAATTCTACCATTTGATGATTTAAAGAGACTAGGGAACAACCCACCTAATACTTTTCTACAAATGAGTCCTCGGACTTCAATTTACCTTACACACCTCACTAAAAGTCACATTGAATAATTAGAACTGGAACTGCTAATAACTCTGGAACTTAGATGGCAGGAGAACATGACCCACAGCTGGGTAGGTTTCCGACTGTTCTATGCTGCAGACTTGCACCTTAAGGCTCAGTTCAAGGCCACTCCCCAATATGAGTCCTTTTTGCTATCTTGTCACATTTTAATCCCTTTAAAAAAACAAACATCATAATCTTTGTTTTTTAGTGGGGAAAAATTTAGCTAGCTACTGTTGCCTTTATAGTCTGTGAGTATTTCTAGTGCAATGTCTTGCACTAGAAAACACAAACACAAATAAAGGGCTGTGTGTGTGTGTGTGTGCGCGCGCGTGTGTGTGTGTTTAGACTAGCCAAAGATGCTTCAGCTGGGGATACTGTGATGGTCAGGGCTTCTGACCATCTTTCTGAAAAGCTCCAATATAACTGAACAAATCACAAAAGCAGACCAGTTAAAGCAGACATCAGACTAGGTCCAGAAATGGAATGATCATAGACTGCAAAAAAGGCAGTTAGAAAAATGGAAGTAAAGTTGATGGGGTCCCAGCACTGAGGCAGGCTCCGAAATCATTAAAATTCAGGAGAGTATTTGCAACCAGAATGACACAGTGAAACAACTCTCAAATTCATTCCCACTTGCCCAGCCAAACCAGAAACAACTTTTTCTTATCATATTTTGTGATCAAAATCATTTATAAGGTTTTCCAACATTGTGTGCTAAATGTGGTGCTAGGCTGCTCATTTATGAAGCACTCAATATTAGAATGCATGATGAATCACTTCAGAATAACGTGTTCAGTATTAAAAATGATGATAAGTTCGCAAATAGTGAAAATATTAGCTGTGGAATTGGAGGAGGAGGAGGAGGAGGAAGAGGAAAAGCAGGAGGAAGATGCAACTATGTATTTATAGACTTATTTCAAAAAGTATTTTTCCCATCTACCCATCTAATGGGTTTTATGGATTACTGTTAATCAGCTTAGGTTTCCAATTTCCCCAACACAGATGAGTTAACGAATAAGAGGTTTTCTTCTGTTCTCTAAAATAATTCATTTTAGGGCCATATATTCAGTATGATTTGTTATGTAGATTTCTTCTGCCATCACTGAGACAATTTCCCTCCAAAGCCACACCCTTATTAAATATTCTAATAGGGAGGAGGAAAGACAATAAATCTGTCTTAAAAACTTTACTTCTATTGGCAGGGTTTTTGCGGTTTCATTTATTTGTTGTTTTGAGAGAAAGGAAAGAGAGTAAAAAAAAAGTTTCAAAGGAAAGACACTGAGCAAAATAAAAGTATTCTGTTGAGATGGTTCATTAATGAACTGTTTTTTTTTTTTTTTTTTGTGGTCAAAAAATGAGCGCTTTGTTCTGAAAATGCATTGTGACCAAGTTGAATATAAGAAAATAAGTAGGATACAATTTAAAATAATAGCAGGATTAAACACATTGTGTATCCATGTTTTGTGATCTGGTCTCAAATTCAGATACTCTAAAGCATTGCTTCTCAAATCATTCTTCCCAGGCTCACCTAAAATAGTGATCCACACCAAACAAAGGATATCAACCTTTTTCTGTTTTTATGGGAAACAGGTAAGTGAATGGATTGGATTTTATTATTTTTTACAACTCTCCCATTGTTTTTTAATTTTAGCACTTGTTAACACTATATTAGAATCTAGTATTGATGAAATACTATTTTTTCATCAAAGAAAATTATTTTTGTCAAAATATTTTAGGTCACTCTGTCTACATATATATATACACACATATACACATATGTATACATCTGCATATCTGTATACATGTATATACATATGCATACATGTACATATGTATGTGTATATATGTCTATATTACTTGTATGTCTACATGCATATATATGTATATACATGCGCATATATGCATGTGCATGTATGTATGTGTGTGTATTGTATATATTACTTGTATACTGTGACAGCTAGTTGCTTTGTCACAACTGCATTTAAGAACAATGTTCCTGATATGTAGTTAATGGGTTGGCAAGAGAATATAACATACTGATTCCACTGGACAGAAACATTTCTTTATATTGAAGAGTAGATTACCTTTGCTTAGAATTTGGAGCTAATGGGGGTAGCAGGAGACAAAAAGAAGGGAAGGAGGAAGAGACAGAAGAATTCAAAAAGAAAGGTGAATACATGGAGATCGTGGCAACAATACTCATAATTCTGGCAAAACTCCTTTAATATAACAAAGCCCTTGAGAAAACATGAATAGATTATCAGAGACAGGAAGAACTGAGCAAGATAATAGTTCTCTTCCTATATTCATCACTGTCCTTTTTGTTTTTATTTCTATTTTAAGTTTTTATTTCCAGTTTTGTTTTTCCCCCTCTATTTCTTCCCATTTATCCTCTAACACTTTCTAGTCTATCCAGCTTCCTCTTTCCCCCCTTCCCTTGCTCCCATGAAGAACTGGGGGAAAGGCTAATATCTGATGTGTTGTTTCCTCCTCCATCAATCTGGTTATTTCCCTCTAAAGAAGACTTGAGGAAATAGCCTGATGTTAGTCAATTTAAATAATTTTTAGAACAATTGCTAATTTCTGAACTATTCAGAAAGAGGTGATGAGAGATACCCAAACTGTTGCAAGGGATTAATAATGTGATCCACAATGCTAATTAAGTAAACAAACTATTCCCCGCTACAAGGAGCAAATACGTCTTTCCAATGTCAAGATCTCTGCGTGGGCCTCATGTGTATTTATCCAGTAATATTGATATATTTTGACTACAAAAAAATCTCCTGTCTTGATATTGCAGAGCACATCCTATTTTGTGTGCTATATTATATCTGGCTTTAATAAGAGATATTCTGAAAACAAAACGTACTAATGGAGTGCATCTCACACCAATATCAAGAGCAGTATTACCTTAATAAAGAGATCAACTAGTGATTATTATCCTGAGATGCTCGGAAAGGAAAACACCAAGGTCAGAAGGGAAGACAGTGTCTAGATAATAATAGACTTCCCTTTACGTGTGAAGTTAGAAGGGGGAGAATGTGGCTGTGCAGGGAAATAGAGGATCATCTGTTTTCTTTATCAGGGCTCTGCATATGAATCAGAGCTAGTAAACATACTAATTCTCATTCAGGTCTCTTCCTGAAGAAAAAGAAGAAAAATTGTAAAGGAGCAACAAAGAAGAAAAGAGAACTGATAAATTATACAACAAAACAAGGCTATACTTTGGTTTAAGTAGAGATAAAACAGTGTGTTATACACCAAGAGGTATTAATGAGCCCAGGTAGTGACATGTGGTATTATTCTTTTTGGCTCCAAACTATTCTCTGGATTATATCACCTATTTTTCGGCGGTCCTCTAACTCATTCAAGCCTCAGAGAATATGTCTTTTTGCTATGCCAAATAGAAATTTCTTCAATGAAAACTCTAAGAAAAAGTTTGAATATTTAAAGTAATGTTTGCACTGTATTCAAAAAATAAAAATATCCATGGAGCGTGGGAGAGGCTCGTTAAGAAGCAAGAAAAGATTTTATCTTTCACATTTCTGGTTCATTTTTACCGGTGACAGGTTACATTGACATAAAAATAGCCTAGTCTACATTGATTTTCCTTTTTCCAGAACACTGACCTACAAATGATTATGTGAAAGCATTATGTGACTTTTAATGCTCTCTAGTGTGGGTATTTAAGTTGTCTATTCCTAATACACTTAAATTGAGACAGGTACTGAATCCTATTTTTCATATATTCTTTACCACATACAGTGTATGGAGTCAAAAGATAAGGGACCAACATCTGATTCTACTCCTCACTAGATCTGAATTCAGACAATTCACCCATTCTTGTCTAAACACATTCTGCTACAGTTTTCTAACTCCCTTAGATAATTTTTCTATGAGAATCACATTTATTTTAAAACTTTAAAAATTTTTGCAAAACAATAAACAAATCCTATTAAAAGTTATTACTGTATCTTCTTACTAAATTTCTCTTTTGGTTTTCCAGCTTTATTAAGGTATTATTAACCAATAAATATTACATATTTTTATGGTGTATAGTAGTGATGTTTTGAGCTATGTGTACGTTGTGAAATGATTAAGTTCACCCAAGTAACATATCCATCACCTCCCATACTTGTTTTTGTGCTGAAAACATTTGGGATCTATGAGATTTTCAAAAGCATAATACATGGTTACATATTATTTTAAAGTATAGTTACCATGTTATACAATACATCTGTAGAATTGACTGATCTTATGTAACTGGAAATCTGTACCACTTAACCAGTATTTCCTCATTCCCTGCCCTATACCCTAGACCCTGACATCCACAATTCTACATTCTGCTTCTGTAAGTTCACTTTTTAAGATTTCATATGTGAGATGTAGTATTTGTTTTTCTGTGCCTGGCTTCTTTCACTTAGCATAATATCCTCCCAGTTCATTCATGTTATCACATAGGACAAGATTTCCTTCTTTTTAAAGGTTGCATAGTATTTCATTGCATGTTGTAGTATATTCGTTACATATGTGTATGTTGTAGTATATATACGTATGTGTCATACAATTTATTTATCCCTTTATCAGTCAGTAGCATTTGGGTTGATCCCCTATCTTGGCTACTGTGAATAGTGCTTCAATAAACTTCAATGAACATGGAATACAGGTATCTCCATGACATACTAATTTCATTTCCTTTGGATATATACCCAGAGGTAAGATTGCTAGATCACAGAGTGGTTCTATTTTTAATTTTTTGTGAAACGTTCATAGTCTTTTTTATAATGGCTGTACTGATTTACATTCCCACCAACAGTATGCAAGAATTCCCTTTTCTCCACATCCTTGTTAACAATAACAATTAGTAATCCTTGCTATAATTTTTTATTAAAACAAGTAATGTTTTGAACTGCTTTTGCTGTGAAGCTAGACTTCATTCTCCTGACAATTTCAAAATTTGTATATTAATTTATATATAAGCTATCACAGGTATTGTCAACATCCTCCTGAGATTTGGTCAGTTTAGAAATCTGATCTTGTTCCAATAGTTCTAAATCCCAAGCTTGGCCACCATTTTGTTGTTAAACTTCCTCTGTTCTGCCTCTCACAAGCATCCAGTAGCTTCTGTTTTTGTTTTGTTTTGTTTTGTTTTTTGTTTGAGATTGAGTCTCATTCTGTCACCTAGCCTGGAGTGCAATGGCCTGATCTGTACTCACTGCAACCTCTACCTCCGAGTTCAAGCAATTCTCATGCCTCAGCCTCCCAAGTAGCTAGGACTAAAGCATGTACCCTCATGCCAGGCTAATTTTTGTATTTTTGTAGAGATGGGGTTTCACCATGTTAGCCAGGCTGGTCTTGAACTCCTGACCTCAAGCAATTCATCTGCCTCCACCTCCCAAAGTGCTGGGATTACAGGCATGAGGCACCGTACCTGGCTGGTGGCTCCTGTTTTAAAACCTCCTTGTGGCTTTTTGTGCCTCCTTCCCTTTCCTCTGTCCATAATAATTAGACAATCAAACTTTATCCAAATGTCATGTTCAGGAAATATTTTATTCTCTGACACTCCATGCACTTTTTAGGCTTGGGTAAATTTGCAAGAAGGTAGTTCCTTTGAAGCAAGGAGGCAAGTAAAGAGAGTGACCTGAGCTACAGGCAGTTTGTGCTGTGACATTGACACTATAACTGGGTTCCAATCCTGAGTCTTGGCTCTATCACCATTGCAATTGGAGCTACCTGAGGGAGTGAGGTGAGGTGGCAATACCTGCTGAGCTAATATCACATGAGTGGTGCTAACAGCACGTGGAAATTCGGATTCTTAAAATGCACACACATGGACCTACACACAATAATCTATATATTTTCTCCTTCTTGGAAAACCATGGAAGGAGTCAGCATCCATGGGACAAATTTTAATCCTGATGCTATTTTGAGAAAATCAGTTTCATCGGTAGGTAGAAGTCATGTAAAGATGATGTAAATGAAGCAGGCTTGATTTCTCCATTACCTCGTAGGAATTAAAAGGGGAATCAGTGAGTTACATCGGAAAGAAGTTTAATCTTGTTGCCTTCTGATCGTTAAATAGTATCTAGTGCTGAGAGAGTTTTTGATATTCAAGAGTATTTTCATAGCCAGCAAGAAGTGAAATATTTTAGGTGGGTATTGTATTAGAGTTCTCCAGAGAAGCAAAACCAACAGGATGTGTGTACATAGAGAGAAATTGACATATTACAAGGAATTAGCTCAGCAAATCATCGAGGGTGGCAAGTCCTAAGTCTGCAGGGTGAGCATTCTGAAGGAGAATTCTTTCTAGCTCATGAGAAGTCCATCTTTTTGCTTGATTCAGGCCTTCAACTGATGGGAGGACACCCACAGACATTATGGAGGGCAGTCTACTTTACTCAAAGCCCACCAATTTAAATATCAGTATCCTCCCAAATATCCCTCACAGAAACACAGAGACTAATACCTAATCAAATATCTGGGTACTCCATGGCCCAGTCAAGTTGGCACACAAAATGAACCAGGTTTTACATATATATTCATATGTATGTATATGGATGTGTATACGACACTTGTAAAATCGAATGCTCCACAAAAATTATTGTACCACATAAACTCTACTGTCTAATGTTGTAGTATATGCTACAAACCCCAGTTCCAGAAAAGAAATGCATGTGAGGGTGACTGAATGTTTGATTTTGTTATTGCACATTCCTGTTTTTTTAATTAGATGGGATTTTTTTCTTAATAGACATTTATTAAATGAAATCAATTATATATCAAGAATTGAACATGTATCTCACAGTCCTTTTTTCTTTTTCATCAACTTTTATTTTCAGTTCCAGGGTACATGTGTAGGACGTGCAGGTTTGTTATAGCGGTAAATGTGTGCGATGGTGGTTTGCTGCACAGATCAACCTATCACCTAGGTATTAGCCCAGCACCCATTAGCTACTCTTCCTGATGCTCTTCATCCCCCCATACCCCTGACAGGCCCCAGTGTGTGTTGTTCCCTTCCATGTGTTCTCAACGTTGACTCCCACTTATAAACGAGAACATGAGGTGTTTGGTTTTCCATTCCTGCATTAGTTTGCTGAGGGTAATGACCTCTAGCTCCATTCACGTCCCTGCAAAGGACATGAGTTGGTTCCTTTTTATGGATAGTTTAAGTAGCCTTCAAACAAGTGTATGACAGTAACTCATTGTTCAATGATGATCATATTTTATATTAATGCTTTCTAAAAATAATTTTTGATATTTTCTTACGTGCCTTGAGAAATAAATAAAAATAATAATTTTTGCAAATTATACATAAAAATATATTATTTGGACCAGGTGCAGTTGCTCACGCTTGTAATCCCAGCACTTTGGGAGGTGGATCATGAGGTCAGGAGATCAAGACCATCCTTGCTAACAGGGTAAAACCCAGTCTGTACTGAAAACACAAAAAATTAGTTGGGCATGGTGGCAGGTGCCTCTAGTCCCAGCTACTTAGGAGGCTGAGACAGGAGAATCTCTTGAAACCATGAGGCAGAGGTTGCAGTGAACCAAGATGGCACCAATGCACCACTCCAGCCTGAGCGACAGAGCGAGACTATGTCTCAAAATAAATAAATGAATAAATAAATAAATAAATAAATGTGTGTGTATAATTTGATTCATTTATAGCCTCAAAAATGAAGATATTATCATCAGTTTTTGGAATATTCACCCTGATTAATTTTCTGTTCATTACTTTTATTCATCATGTGTAGTCTCCTGATGACATTACACTTTGCCTCGGCTTCTAAAACAATCATAACTATCCATACTTTATGTACCTCATATGTTCACCGCTTTCTGTAAAGATCACAGAAGTGTTGAGAATATGAAATCTAATTCAGCACTTCTAAAAATGCATCTGTGATTGCAGAGTTGTCTTTAAGACATTTATCTTAAATTACAGCTTGACATTGCATTTAGCAAATGACAAATGATGATTCTGATCTCTCAGGCTTGATTCCATAGTGCTTTCCACATCAAAATCTGTAAAACTTTAATCTGAATAAGGCCGGTAGAATAAAGATCAAGGTCTCATGCAATGCAGTTTGAAAAAAAATAAATTTAAATAATAATTAATTATATAAAAAATTTATATGGACGAAGAATAGAAAGTTGTCATTTATACTTTGTGGATTAGATAATTTCTAAGAATATCTTTCCTACCAGTTTCTTTATACTAATTAGATCTGTTCTCTATCCCATTAATGCAAAATTATAAATGGGCTATTGCATGTATAGAAGCATAAATCATCCACATTCAGCTGAATGCTTATAGACATATTTATTTTTTGAGTGAAACCCTAAGATTTATTTTAAAGGGGTACTGACCTCTTTTAGGCCTGATGCTGACAAGGCATTGCTTAGTAGCATCACAGCTGGAAAAACTATTGTGAGGCCTTAGGGAGAACTTGGGAAATTTGGGAGAAGATTATGTAAAGATTAAAACCCCCAAAGAATAAGAAAACCAGGTCTAGACTGCTCAGATTTTGAGGAATCTGGAGATTTTATTCCTGTTCTCAGTAACAGCAAACACTTTGAAAGGATTTGTGAGATTTCGGAAAATTGATATAAAGCCCAAGCAGAGGAAGTTTTCCATACCTAAAGTTTCAGATATGGATGAATCTGGACCTTTTCATTCTATTTTCAGTTCTTTCAAGCAACTTGCCTTCCTAGTTACACCCAAATCATAGGTAGATAAGAACTTTCGTTTGACCACCAGACTGACCTGGAAACCTTGTTATGATTTGTGAGTCTGCTGTTGCTTTTTGTGTTTCTAGTTGGCTTTGCTGAAAACATTAAAATACATATATACATACATACCAAAAATATCTTACTTCTGATTTTGGAAATCAACCACATTTTCTTTTCTGGCATTAACAAACTTCAAAAAATTCACATTTAATCTGACACCAGCCAAGAATTCCCATTATTGAGATCAGCAAAGAATTTCATTTATTAGGAATGCAACAAGTATATTGAAACATAAACATTTCCGGGAACTTTAAGTAAAAACTCTTTAAAAAACTTGTACAAAGATGAGTGATATGTATGCATGTGCTCAGATTTCATATCAATTCATGGTTTATAGCCAATATGGTATAACTTTAGAAACTTATAACAGTATAAATGGCTTATGTGTTTTATATATTTCATGTTGTCAGCCACTTTTAAGGTTACTCTTGTATGATTTTTAAATTACTTTTCCTCTCACTGGCAGTTTTCCTTAATAAAAATACGAAGAACAACTGACCACCATTTTCTTCGGTAACGAGTTTCCAATGAGCATTAAAAGCTATTAAAATATGCAGCTACCTAATTATTGTATTTTCTTTATGCCCAGGAAAAATAATAAGTTGGATAGATTAAATTATTTTTCCACTGTAAAATGAGTTTTTATTTTATATTCCACACAGTGGTTCCTTCCTTTCAACATAGGACCCTATGAATTTTAAATTATAAACATTATGTATGGAATGAAAGAAGATCTTAGAAGAACTAATTCAGAAACAAGACAGAAATACCTCCTGTGTCCTTAACCAGATGCCTGACCTCACTCTCATTTCTTCTTGCCTGAAAAGGACACAGATGTTTGTTCCAAACTAGTACTTGTGTCCCAACATCTAGCCCACATAGGAGAGACTGTGAATGGACATTTTGAAATAGAAGGGAAAAGCACACAGGTACTTAGCCCTGGGAAAAAGAGAAGGATGTAGGGTAGAAAGAGATGGCAGATACAAGGATGCATAGGTGAATAAAAATTCAGGATTAAAATGACTTTCTGAGATCAAGAATAAAGTGATCTCAGAAATATTTCTTTTCCAGCAGAATACAGTTTCCTTTTGTATGCCCTTATAAAGAAATACTGTTCTCTGCCAGGGTATTTGCCATGATTGATTTACATCTAGGGCAATGTCACATGCGTATAATCATTATCATAAGATGCCTTAGTGCTAAGGAGGATGTACAGATGAGAAAATTAAAGGATAAAAGGATTTGACATAAAACCACAGACTGAGAGAAGAGCCCGAGGAGTCTCCAGATGGTGGTAACAGCAGTGGGTCTCAAAGAGCCCACATTCAGGGTGCAAAGGAAGGTGAGTAACTACATAAGGATAAATTGCACAGCCTTATAAGGATTGTCTATTGTTATACACAGGCTGGTTTCAGAGAAAGTAAGGAAATTTGAGGGAAAAGTATAGTATAATTTTTCCATTAACGGATGCCAGTTCTAAGCTAATATATACATTTATTATATTCACTTCATTTCCAAATTTCTGCAAAATAATTATTTTTACCTATTATCTATCTATGTATCTATGTATCTATCATTTGATCTATCTTATCTATCTATCCAATCTATCTATCTCTCTCTCTCATTTTGGTTTGTAATCATTTTTACAGTTCAACAATGCATTCAATATAGCTGCCTTATGAAAATAATACTTCATAAAGTATTACTCATTTATATGCTATTTATTTTTATATATACTATAATGTATATACTATTTATTTATACAATACTTCAAAAAGTATTATTTATTTATACACTAAAGAGGACTTTCATAAAGTTCTCTTTTTAACATGTCCCAGGATTAAGTAAATGGAGTCACACTACCTTCCCAACTTTCTTATTACATAGTAAAATTTTAAAAGTTGAGTCAGTTGACCATCAGCTAGACCATTACATTATTGAACACAAGTTTTCCCTTTGCAAAATCTCTTGCTTCTGCATAAACAAACCTGAACTAAAATTTTTTATTTCAAAGTTATTTGTTATATGTCAACTACCTTCCTAGAAATACGTAAAGGGGTAAGAAATACTTCATACTAAGGAATACTAAGAAATGACTGACAGATCTAAACTTTTAAAAATATCTATAGCAAGAAATGACTTGATTTGATAAAATGAATCTACTAGTATAGAATAAGTAGCCATTTTGTGTATGTCACTATGTTGAACTACATTCAATACTACTCAAGAAGTTTATAGCATAATTTTAATATTTTATCTTTATCTTTAGATTTAACCAATCTGATAAAGATGTACTTTAGCTTTTCTCATTTTTTTCGAACTTAGGTTTTTTTGAAATTTTTATATCTTTGAATTGATAGTTTTCATCCAATTTGGAAATTTTTCACTCCTCATTTCTTCAAACATTTCTTCTGCTTGTCCACCCTTTTAGGACCCCAAGTTGCCCCTTAACTCACTGATGCTCTGTTAATTTTTTGTCAGTCATTATTTTTCTCTTCTTTTTTCTTTTTGAATGGTTTCTGTTGCAGTCTTCAACTTCACTCGTCTTCTACAATCTCTAAGCTGCCAACAGTAACAGCTTATGCATTTTATAATCTCTAGAAATTAAATCAAGGTCTCTTTTATATCTTCCATACCTCTGATTTTCATGCCCGCTCATCATTCTCACTTCTTGAATATATGGAATATAATAATAAAACAAAAATGTTCTTGTCTACTATTTTGATTATCAGTGTTATTTCTTGGTCAGTATTGATTGATTGTTTTGGATTTTTTTTCTCCTCATTCTAGGTTATATTTTTCTGTTTATTCCATACTTGGCAATATTTGATTGGATGGTAGACATTGTGAATTTTACCTTGTTGGATCTGGACATTTGAGTTTCCTGGAAGTATTCCAAGCTTCGTTTATGACAAGTTAAGTTACTTGGAAACATTTTGGGTCTTGCTTGAAAGTTGTTAGTTGAGATCAGAGCAGCATTTAGTGTAGGGTTAATTTTGCTTTACTACTGATGCAAACTCTATCCCATGTCCCATGAATTATGAGACTTTTCTCTCTGGATGGTGGGAATAAGCAGCGGGTAGTTCCAGCTCTATGCGAGCTTCAGAAATTGTTCCTTTTAATCATTTCAGTAGTTATTTACCTGCCTCAGATAGTTTCCTCAAACACTCCCGAATCAGTTCTCCACTGAAGATTCCAGAGGGTTTCTTTTTAGATCTCTGGAGCACCCTTGCTGTGCAGTGCTCTCCTCTCCGCCACTCTTCTCTAAGGACTATGGCCAGCTTGGCCTTTCAAGACTGCTCTGCCTCAACCCAGGGAGACAGCGGACAACCTCCTGGACCTGCATGACATCCTGGAATCATTCTTTCCACATAGTAGCTGGGGCTGTTGTAGGTCTCTTCTAATTTGTTTCCAGTCTATCAAAGATCATGCTACTTTATTCATTTACAGCTTTATGGACTCAGGTTCAGTGTCTTGCAAAATCACTATTTCAGATTCTCTTTTTTCCGAGTTGATATTTTCTTCAGAGTGGAGAGCAAATTTGGTCCTTGCTACTCCACCTTGGCCAGAAGTAAAAGTTTCTACAAGGACTTAGAATCTAGTGGTAGATGAGTTTCCAAATATAAATTAATAAAACATACAGAATGGCAAATGTTAAGTAAAAGTAAATGTTAAACCACATGCATGGCTTTTATTTTTATTTATTTATTTTTTTTTATTATACTTTAAGTTCTAGGGTACATGTGCACAGCGTGCTGGTTTGTTACATATATATATATACACATACATATATATATATGTGCCATGTTGGTGTGCTGCACCCATTAACTCATCATTTACATTAGATATATCTCCTAATGCTATCCCTCCCCCCTCCCCCCACCCTATGACAGGTCCTAGTGTGTGATGTTCCCCTTCCTGTGTCCAAGTGTTCTCATTGTTCAACTCCTACCTATGAGTGAGAACATGCAGTATTTGGTTTTCTGTCCTTGCGATTGTTTGCTCAGAATGATGGTTTCCAGCTTTGTCCATGTCCCTACAAGGACATCAACTCATCCTTTTTTATGGTTGCATAGTATTCCATGTTGTATATGTGCCACATTTTCTTAATCCAGTCTATCACTGATGGACATTTGGGTTGGTTCCAAGTCTTTGCTATTGTGAATAGTATGCATAGCTTTTGTTATCTCTGAGAAGTTAACTTTAAAGAAAGAATTTAAGTTCAAGCAATAACTGTATAAAGGATATTGAATATCTGATAACAAAATATGTCTTAAATTTCCAGTGAGGATCAAAGAGAATTAAACAAAAACATAACTGAGCTGTTTCACTAGAGATAGAAGGCAAACACTGTTATCAAAAAAATTTATACAGTATCTCAATGTATAGTGATTTAAAGGATACATAACTACATTGTATTAATTTATTCACTTGTTCTTTGATTCAATCAAATATTTATTGAATATTTACTATACGTGTCATAGATTCTGTATTGGGAAAATGCTAAGTGGGTAATAATGAGTAGTATGCTTTTTAAACCCAACTACTGGAGGATGAAAATGAATACACAAATAATAATAAAACAATTATGATAATAGAAGTTTATGGTAAGTGGTATGAAGACAAAGTATATAGAAGAGGCCAGGCGCAGTGGCTCATATCTGTAATCCCAGCACTTTGGGAGGCCGAAGCGGGTGGATCATGAGGTCAAGAGATCAAGACCATCCTGGCCAACATGGTGAAACTGCGTCTCTACTAAAAATATAAAAATTATCTGAGTGTGGTGGCACATGCCTGTAGTCTCAGCCACTCGGGAGGCTGAAGCAGGAGAATCACCTGAACCTGGGAGGTGGAGGTTGCATTGAGTTGACATCGTGCCACTGCACTCCAGCCTGGATGACAGAGTGAGACTCTGTCTCAAATAAATAAATAAATAGTAAATATACATATACACATATATGAGACCTTATTTCTTCTTATTCCTTCTATAGCTAGGGTTAGGGAATCAGAATAATTTTGAAAATCAAAATGATATTTAAGCTGAGTCTTGAAGACTGTTTGAAAACTTGTCAAGTACAATATTCTGAGGTATAGAAAGCTCATTCTAGACATAAAAACAGGATTGGCTTATAATCTGTGCAATGTAGTGCAAAATAAAAATGTAGGGCCCCTTGTTAAAAAATGATTAAGAATTTCAAGACAGTGACAGCACAGCATTAAACCTAATATGAGGCCTATTTGAGTTCAGCACCCTGTGGAATGCATAGGCTGCATCCCTATGGAGCTGGCCTTGTTGTTTATGTCAAGAGTGTACACTGTGGAGTGGTGGAAAGGTCTGAGATAAGCCTGGAAAATATATACAACACATGAAGGAGTGAGATGGCTTGATTGAGTTAATGCCAGAGAAAAGGGAAATTGACTGAATACTCTCAAAATCTCTGTTATTGGGCATAGATTCTCTAAACAACATTATAAAGGCTCAACTGCACTGACCAATTACCATTATTTAGAAATAAACAGTTTTACTATTAAAATAACAGCATCTCTATTTACAAACTATGAAATAAGCAATTCCACTCACTCTACATGATGTATTATTTTAAAAGATTGAAAATTGCTTACTTAATTTACAAATTATTTGTAGAAATCCCTGAGATTCAAAAATGTTAATTTTCCAAGAGGAAAGAATGGAAGATAAGATCACAAAACAATATCTTTTATTCCACATGCCTTTTACAATAAAATTGGGTCTTTTCCCTCATCAAGAGATGGAGTCGATCCCTTTTCTCTTAAACCTGGGCTGGCTCAGTGATTTGTTTTCACCGGTAAAATAATGCAGAATAGATAAAATGTGGCTTCATTTAAGAGGATTTGTAGGGTTCATTTTTGTTTGCTCTTAGAAGTCTGTTTCGAATCTTAAGGAAAACAAAACTAACAAAGTAGAGAAGCCACATGAGGAAGTTAGGTACCATATAAATTAATAAAGTTTTCTCGGAAATTTCATCCCAGCTACCAGCTTAATGCAGGAAATGAGTAAATCCTGCCCACCCTTGTGGAATAGACCTAACCAGCTTGGCCCTGACAGAATTCCATACTTACAAATTTATAAGAAATAAATTATTGTCATTCAAAATCTGTCAGATTTGGGGTGGTTTGCTATGCAGCAACAGATAACTGAAACTGCCGTAAGATATAAAACACAAAGTATTAATATATCTAAATGTCATATTTACTTTAAAATGCAATAGTGGCTTGAAGGTAGCTCAAAGATCATGTTATTAATTATTAAAAGGAATTACGACTATTACCTTTGTCGTTGTTGTTGTTTTATCTCCTTGAAAAAGAAAAGCCTTTTAGAAAAGACATAACATAGAAACAGTGTTGATAAACACCTTGGATAATGTCCGTATTTAATAATGTAAGGATATACCGAGGAACAGCAGGAATGAGATTAAAATTGTGTTCTGTATAGAAATAGTGGACTGATAACTGTAACTAGGCAGATTGGATGTCAGTGCTCCACAGAAATCAGCTGGATTGCACATCACTAACAAAAATAATCTTCATTCACATGAACACAAGGAACATGGTTCTGCGCTGACAGGATAGTGCTGTCTCTCAATCGTCACTGATTGAAATCTGTGAAATCACAGGTTTAATATTGCTGTCAACTAAAACTTGTCATCATACTAAAAGGCATATCAACCAGTTTAATATTAGAGACATTCGTGAAACATGTAAAAATCTGTCTAAGGAGCCATCTGAAATGTCTTTTTAAGTATATTTCCTTTCTTTCAATAATACCCATTATCACATATGTGTTTGTGGTATCAAAGGGCTAGCTAGGGCTACCAGTTCAACTCCAAGATGGAGTACACATAATTTCTCTATTCTTTCTGTTAACTGCAGCCCCAAGTCATTGATACTGTAGATGAAACATCCATTAAGAAGATTCTGAAAAGCAGAGAAAAGGTAGAGTCATTAGGGACATAGGGACCTGAGGATACATGGTAGTGAATTCCTTGGATTTTCTTTTTGCTTCATATATTTTCTTATAGAGAGAAGCCAATAACCCAGAAATACCAACATGCACAGGAGGAAAAAAGGGCCAAAAATTACATAATATAATGGAAAAATGCCAACACTATGATAACACAGAAGATGGGATTATCTGACAAGGATTTTAAAGCAGCCATCATAAAAATGTTTTAACCAGAAATAATGAACAGTTCTGAAACCAATGAAAGAAAGTCTCAACGAAGAAATAGAAGATATAAAGAAGAACCAAATGAAAATCTTAGAACTGAAAAATATAATAAGCAAAATAAAAAACTCAACAGGATCTACTCAACAGTAGAATGTATAGGGCAGAGGAAAGAATCAGTAAATTAGAAGATAGAATGGTATAAATGACTGTGTCTGGGCAACACACACACACAAAAAGACTGCAAATAAAAATTAACAGAGCCTTAGGGAGCTGTAGGACTGTAATAAAGGATTTAGCATTCATGTCATCAGAGTAACAGAAAAAGAGATGAAAGAGGGTGGAACTGGGATAATCAAAGCTAAAAAGGACTTAAAGGGAGTCAAGGTTTCTACATGCCGCAGACTGACATAAGTTGTATGTATAGGACTGATGGGTGACTTTTTTAGCCATAAAGGTGTAGTGTGAAGAAAAGTTTTGTGTTAACAGAATAGTTCTATATTCCAATTGCAGTGATGATTATGTGTGATTGATATTACACAAACATCATACCAATATCCATTTATTATACTAGTTTGGTAAGATATAACCATTAGAGGAAAGTAGTTGAAGAATGCATGGAATCTCTGTACTATCTTTGCAACTTTCCATGGATCTATAATAAGTTCTAAATAAAATGTTTTAACAAACACTTACTATAAAAATCCTATATTCTTTATCCCCCTTCTGAAATTACAGAGTATAGGGGAAATATTTTGCGCTGGAAGGCAGGAGACCCAATTGTAGTAGCCACTTTATGGAATGACAAACTGTTTTGTCTTAGAAAATTGTCATTACTTTTCTGTGTTTTTGGTTTCCCTAGATGTGAATAAAAGGATGAGAGTTGATTTCTGAGGCACCTCTTAATTTATAATTTGATAATTTTGTCATAGTTAACAGTCATTTCTCAATCATTAAATATGTATTGGTGTTGGTAGCATTAACCATTTTTCTTTACTCGGTAAATGTTATTTCAAGTTACATACTTCATGGGAACCTTGGGAATTAAATTAAGAATAAGAAGAAGCTTCCTGTTGAAAAAGATAAGCTGTTAGAGACATTCTCTTATTATCATCCAATTTTGGAAGCCAATATTATTAACAAAAGGTCACAAATTGTTATCCCCATTTTTTCCGATGTGCGTATTATGTAAATTCAAAACACTGAGAATTAAGGAACAAATGCATATGGAACCTAAAGACAGATTTTTTTATGATTCTATTTCAATCCCCAGAGTAACAAGCAAAAACCATTGATATTCTTTTATCATACACAAACCATTTTAGGATGTTTATTAACTGTAACAGCTTTCTGCTTGGCCTTTGAAACTATTAAAATAAATACTTCTGTGATTATTGCAATCTGAAATATTCCTTCATCAAATTGTTAAACCTGAATTTGTAGCACAGGTGTTAATGAAGCATGAAAACTTTTCCAGTCTGATTTGCAGTTGCAAGATTCTCATATTTTATAACAATGCATATTTTTTGGTTTACATAATGTCAAAGAAAAGAAAATTGTCTTTGTCAGTATATACTCTATGTTACATCATAAAACTAATAAAAATGTAGGAAACAATTTAAAAATTGTAAATTGGCTCTAAAATAAATACAACACAACAGGTAAAACTAAAATATTATAGCCTTTAGAAGGGTCACTCATAATTTGGCAAATACTAATGCATTGCTGAACCTCAACTTCAGAAATGCACATTTCTTTCTTTAGTATCAAATAAGAAAAGAGCTAGTTATTGAGACAATAAAATAGCTCATTTCTTTCACTGAAACCATATTCTTGGCATAACTGTGCTGTGGCATGCACTCTCAATTAAGCAATAAAAGTTAAGCACAGAGCAGCATTTAAAATCATATTAATACATCCATTTGTTCCCCCAAATGTTAGATGCAGCATAAATCTAGCAGAAGTATATTAATCTAAAATGTAAGTTGAATAGCATAATATGGCCTGTATTCTTAGGCAAATAGATGACTTTTAAAGCAAAATTAACAATAAAATAAAAATTAATATTGCTATGATTGAAACCATAGTTAGTATAGATTTCTACTTTTTGAATACCTAAAAAGTCTAAAATTAATATGCTGTATACAGAGCTGGACTAAGATAAATTTTGTAAGCAGTCCACTTCCATAGTCTTTTGGGCCTTTATGTGATATAGAACAGTAAAAGTAATGGAATGATTTGTTGAGGTAGGGCAGGACTCACAGTTGAATATACTGTATATTTCAAGAAGATTTCTCTCCAGGCATCTAAATAAAGCTCTTCAAGAATTGCTCAAGTGTTCTGTGAAATGCTAAATATTCAGAGTTGAAAAGAAATCAGCATGTGACAGAATCCACCTGGGATCTACCTTCAGCAACTTGTCACTCACTGTTTCAGTGTCTCATATGTTTTGTTTCATTTTTTCCCCTAAAACCAATTGGTCTTTTTCTTAGCTCGGTGACCATTGAGGCAAAGAATAATAGGGATTTGTTTTTAAGAATAAATGTTCACTGATGTGAATCTGACATCATAGTGTTCTGAAGTAAGTACTAGTCTGGTTGCAAATATAATTTTTTTTTCTTTTATTTCCTGCAACACCCTCAGCCTTGGGCATTGAAGAAAGGGGTTTCTAGATTGTAGAATATGTAAAAGATTTCTCTAGATAATTTGGAGCTGAGTGGGATATTAAAATGTTCACAGCCACCATTCTCTAAATTGATTTAGTCCTTAATATAGTATAGTATTTAGTCCTATAATACAGTATAGCAACTGTTTCCAAGACAGTTTTCTAGTTTTCAATATATTTGCTTCATACTGTGTCATATTATCATGATTATTATTAGAGCATAATTTTTTTTTATTTAAGCAGTAGCACTTTGCATTTATGTAACCTCATGATTTCAAGTTAAATTCCTTGGGGCAATCTTGCCTTCAGCAATCTTTCTCAGTTTACATGTAAGACCAATTAATTTAGTAAGAATGATCTATGGTTCTTTTCTGCTCTGGAGTTAATGTGATTCTTCTTTTTCAAAATGTACCAATCAGCAAGAATCAACTTAGTCGCTTTACCAAGATTAATCCCATCACCTGAAAGATAATTTAGGGAATATATCTTCTTAGGGTTGCCTGTAATAAATTTCCTACCCAAGATACTAGAATTCTGTTTAAAACAAACAGTAACAGACAGTCGGTAGAATTTCAAGTTAACCTAGCATTTATAAGAACTCCTACTGTCAGTGCTACAATAAAGCAGGCTTGTAGGAAATGTTGCTTCCACTACCAATCCATTCTTTCTCCCTCCCTCATTCATCCTGCTCTACTTACTTGCTATCTTTATTTAATACAGATTTTGAAAACGCTACAAAAATAAACATAGACTATTGGGAAAATGTCTAGATAATGCAAGCACATAAACAGCAAGAAGAAAAGAAACTATAAAGACATACACACACACCCTCTCTTCAGTTATTTGATTCTCTCATGGGGAAATGCTTTCTTGTCTTGATCAATTTTAAAATTTCCCTCCATCCTGTACTTAAGTCTTCCAGTGATCTGGAAAAACTCTGGGAACTCTTTTGTTACCTCATGTGAAATTGCTTGCTCTAGGTTTCTATCATATAAGGGATTCTGTTTCAAAGATGAGAATGGTGTCATGTCATAAGAAGAGGCAAGCAGGCCGGGCGTGGTGGCTCAAGCCTGTAATCCCAGCACTTTGGGAGGCCGAGACGGGCAGATCACGAGGTCAGGAGATTGAGACCATCCTGGCTAACACGGTGAAACCCCGTCTCTACTAAAAAACACAAAAAACTAGCCGGGAGAGGTGGCCGGCGCCTGTAGTCCCAGCTACTCTGGAGGCTGAGCCAGGAGAATGGTGTAAACCCGGGAGGCGGAGCTTGCAGTGAGCTGAGATCCGGCCACTGCACTCCAGCCCGGGCGACAGAGCCAGACTCCATCTCAAAAAAAAAAAAAAAAAGAAGAGGAAGAGGCAAGCATTTCTAGACATTAAAGGAATTTTGATCACAAGTAAATTTCTCTTTTTTTCAAAGCTACCATGTATACAACAGCTACTCAATCTGTGATACTTGATTTTGCCCCATTTACAGTTACAATATCAGGCATAAAGAACAAAATCGTAATATTTACTGCAGTATTTATTACAGCAATCTCATTATACTTTGGCCACATGGAGAGGATTGGGTTGAGCACAGCCTGGTTTTATTTCTTTCCCTGGATAAAAAGCTTTGGTGACTCTGGTACAAAATCTGACCCTTCCTGGAAGCTGTACTGTCTATTAGAAGGAAGTTCCTTGTTTATGAAATGATTTGAACAGAATGTCCCTGGTGTGGAACCACTTAGGTGAACTCACTTATAATCCATGGGCTGAGTGCGGTGACTCACGTGGCTGGGAGGGGTAGCTCACACCTGTGATCCCAGCATTTTGGGGAACTGAGATGGGCGGATTACTTGAGGCCAGGAGTTCAATACCAGCCCGGCCAACATGGTGAAAGCTGTCGCCACTAAAAACACAAAAAATAGCCAGGCATGGTGGCGGGCACCTGTAATCCCAGCTACTCAGGAGGCTGAGGCAGGAGAATCGCTTGAACCCGGGGGGCAGAAGTTGAAGTGAGCTGAGATTGTGCCACTGCACCCTAGCCTGGACAACAGAGTGAAACTCTGTCTCAAAAAAAAAAAAGAGAATCTATGGATTTATGAAGCATGTGCTCTTGGAAAATGTCATGTAATCCCTGAATGATCAGTAAAGTGGCAACAGTTCTTGATACCTCTGGCCATATGAGGTGAACAGCAACCTTCATTGCAATGGTTCATCTATGACTTTGCTCCAGTAGATGTATCCAGTCCAGGATGTATCTATCCACCTAGGAGCAATCCTGGGTCCTTCAGGCCATGTACCACCTGCATCCATGTATTACCTCTACACTTTAAATTATTAGTAAATCTTTACACAACACAAGTTTCTGATTCATGTAAGTCAGTTCATTTGTACTGTGTTAAAAAATGTGATAGGCTGGGTGCAGTGGTTCACGCCTGTAATTCCAGCACTTTGGGAGGCTGAGGTGGGTGGATCACTTGAGGTCAGGAGTTTGAGACCAGCACCAGCCTGGTCAATGTGGTAAAACCCCATTTCTACTAAAAATATGAAAATTTGCCAGGCGTGGTGGCAAGCACCTGTAGTTCCAGGAAGCTGAGACAGGAGAATTGCTTGAACCAGGGAGGTGGAGGTTGCAGGGAGCCGAGATTATGCCGCTGCACTCCAACTTAGGAAACAGATCTAGATTCCGTCAAAAATAAACTAATAAATAAATCAATAACATGATAAATAAAAACTAATTAGTTTCTTCTATTGAGAAAATGGGATATGGATTAATTTTTCACAAACTGAAATTCAGCTAATGTATACAGAACACTGTGATAATACTGGCCATATTCACAGGCGATACTTACTTCATTCTGCTTAACGCTCAAACCAGCTAGGATGGGGCTTTATATTATTAATTAACAAAGATAAAATTGGAGCACAGAGAAGTTATGTGGCTTAAAGAAGATCACACTACTGACATCGCTAGGATAGCAACTCTGTCTTTTGCCTCTTAATCTAGATGTCTTCTTTATAAAAAGTGGTTCACAGGCAGACAAAACCTGAATGTAAAATATAGCTCTGCTACTTACTCAATTTTGGGTTTTGGTAATTTTCCAAATAGCCTTTGTTATAAAATGATGACATTGTGGTCAGTAATGTTATGAGCTAGATGTTAGATGGATTAAATTATTTAACACAAAAAATTAATGTAAATACTGGGAGCAGTAAAAGTTATTACAGCTTTGTCCTAATTTTTCCTTCTTCTCACTCTGTATCTCAGTAGTAGTCCCCAAACTCCTAAACAGGAAGGCCTGAGAATAGTGGTATGAATGAAAGGAATGGAAAGAGCAGAGGCACACCCTGAAACTCTCTTTTATTCTAAATACGATTATGCAATTTCCATTCAACCTTACAGAGAAAAGATGGTCGTAAAATATAATTATTTTTAGTTATGTCTGCTTTCTCAAAACCTGACCACGTATTTATTTATTTATTTATTTATTTATTTATTTATTTATTTATTTATTTTGAGACGGAGTCTCGCTCTGTCGCCCAGGCTGGAGTGCAGTGGCGCAATCTCGGCTCACTGCAAGCTCCCCCTCTCGGGTGCCCGCCATTCTCCTGCCTCAGCCTCCCGAGTAGCTGGGACTATAGGTGCCCACCACCACGACCGGCTAATTTTTTTGCATTTTTAGTAGAGACGGGGTTTCCCCGTTGTGTTAGCCAGGATGGTGTCGATCAACTGACCTCATGATCCACCCGCTTTGGCCTCCCAAAGTGCTGGGATTATAGGCGTAAGTCACTGTGCCTGGACCATGCTTTTATTTTTAATGAAAACAAAACTTCAAAAGCACAAGCCATGGAGTATGAACGAATCTTTGGAAATGCTGTGAAATCTGCACCCAAGAGAGGAAGAATGCTTAGCACTTACCCTCACTTCCTCAGTCCTGAAGCCTCAAGTGCTAATGTTGGAATTCTGAAGGCTACATCCAGGCAACAAGTCTAGGTGTGCTGTGCAGGGCTAGTAGGATACCACAAAACATCAAGTGAGCAGGAGGGGACTCAAGGATAAGTCACACTCAATAGCTCCTTCTATTGTGATAAGCTGTCCCCATTCAAGATGGACCACAGAGGTTAGCTGGCCGTCAGGCTCTCTCAAGAGGTACCAATTCAACACAGAGAGTTTTTGACCTATTGAGGTTTTTTTTTTTTTTTTGGTGAGGCAAAAGGACCTGTAAGATTAAAATGTGGAGGAAGGTGTTTCACACACACTCACACATACACACACGCATGCACGCACACACACAGACACACTCACATACCAAATGGATTCTGAGGATTTTTCCTATTGTCCTCTATTGCATTTGTACCTGTCTCACCGCTAACACGCATAACAGTTAGAATTTAAAACCTACGCTTAGATGTATCATAGTCTATTTTAAGTAAAGAAAGTGCAAACATTCAAAAGGCTTCCAGAAACAAGGAACAAAAATTAGCTGGGCATAAGAAACCCTGGATGCAAGAAGGTAAGGATGAACCCTTCTAAAGTGTAAGAGAAAAAGAACTTGTGGCTTACAGTTGTATATATAGCTATTTCATCACTTGAAAGTGAGGTTGAAATATATATACTCTTGGGAATAGAAGACTTCAAAAGTGTTGCCACACACAGAAATATACACAAACAGCATTTGAAAATTACTCAGAGAAAGTACTCCAGCAAGAGAAAAAATAATTCCAGAAGAGTAAATAATGACAGAAGACATGAGGGATGTGCAAATAGAAGACACCTTTGTGTTTTGAAAGAGAATGATGTACTGTCAAGCTTGCAAGGAAGATACAAAAAATTAACATCCTTACATGTTTTATATTTTCCAATGTTACCTTTTTTGTTGTTGTTGTTTCTTCCATGAGACTTCTTGGGAAAGAGACAATAGTGCAGAAACTAGTAAATATCTGATCGTCTCTGTGTCCTTGTCTCCCGCTGGAGACACAGGAGTGAAGACAAGAGAGACACAGCAGAAGGGATGAGAGGTGACGCTGAGAGGAGCTCCATGCCTCCTTCTCAGGTAGAGTTTTTGGGAATTGGCAAAAACCCAGAGAGGAATTTGAGATTCAGGAGTGAAGAGGACCTTCCTCGGTAGACTCCAGAGCATCAGCAAGAGGAAATGCTTGCTGGGTTTAGGCCAATGAACTCACCTTGTAGACACTCACATCCATGGATGGAAACCAGAGAATGATCTCATGGCCATGCATGTAATCAGCAGCAGAGTGGGCCACTTTAAATGAAGGCAACAGGCGGGTAGGGAAGAGACTTGATGTGTATTTGTAATTGAGGACCAGATAGTGAGACACATCTTTCAGGAGATAACTGCATAGAGAGATGACTTGAGGACAACATACATATTAATTGTCTTGCAATATGAAAGCCCCCTGAAACTTAGTCACAAACCCCCCCAAAAATTTTTATTTTGCCAACCCAGAAGAATGGAACTCAAGAAAGATATTAAGTTGTCTTCCAGAGAAGAGTTTTTGCACAGCTGACTTTTTGACCTGGCAGTCATACTCATTACATATGTTTATAGTTTCATTCTGAAGTTTTCATACTGACAGGGTTTAAATAAAGGTCAAAAACATTATGGAATGTACCCTCTGATCACCTCGTTCATGGCTCCAAAATCTTCACTGTATGAGTAAGTGAAAAACACCTACAATTCTGACAAAACTGACTCTGATTTTAGACAGGTAGGACAAGCTGTCAATGCAACATCTTGACTTACATCCAGTGGGAACAAGAATGAACTGTGTGACATTCCAAATGTATAATCAACAATCACATTACATATTTGGTAATGAAGATACTGTTTCGCTGAACTGACATCTCCCTATCTTAAATTCTAATATTAGGTTTTTCAGGTAACTAGACAAGATATTTATGTAAAATAATAATTATAACAGAATCGGAAATATGAATCTAGGTATTTGTATCACCACAAGTGAGGCATGGGTACTTCTGGGTTGTGGTATAAAAGATTTGGGAAAAATACTAAACAATACTAAGTAACCTCTCATCAGCAAACTTTAAAACAATGGAAAATTGTGAAATATTTACACAGATGCATTGTTTTGCTGGAGAGCTAAGTAATGAAATTGTCAAGAGTCTGATTTAAAAAAAATTAAGATATATGCACAGACAGTATAACCAGTGTAACTTTAAATTTTCACGTTTTCTCTTTAGGTAAGAGACATACCCATCCTCTTCATTAAATGTCAGGCTATATTGCTATTTCACGGTCATTATCTTAAGGGCTTTCATTACACTCTTTGGATTTTAAGTTGAATGTCAAATAGAATTTTGGTAAAAGAGAAATACATGATCTAGTTTCTTATGAGAAAAGTTAATGGATAAATCTCAGCACTTTTCATACACTTAATTGAATGTTAGGTTAAATAAGTTTTAACTGACCACACTTTAAATTTTAAAAGTACTTATCTTCATCTACTTTTTCTCCGCTACATTTCTTATTACTAAAGTCTATGTTTTCAAAAACCAATCCAAAAAGTAGAGCAACGGGTCTGTCCAATTTTAATATACTTATGTTAATATAGGACAGACTATTTGTTTTGTTTTGTTTTGTTTTGAGGCGGAGTCGCTCTCTGCTGCCCAGGCTGCAGTGCAGTGGTGCAACCTCAGCTCACTACAACCTCCGCCTCCTGGGTTCAGGCGATTCTCCTGCCACAGCCTCCTACTCCTGAGTAGCTGGGAGTACAGGTTTCCACCACTACGCTCAACTAATTTTTGTATTTTTAGTAGAGACAGGGTTTCACAATATTGGCCAGACTGGTCTCGATCTCCTGTCCTCAGGTGATCCACCCGCCTCGGCCTCCCAAAGAGCTGGGATTACAGGCGTGAGTCACCATGCCTGACAGAGAGATTATTTAAATGTGGGATTGTTTCATAAATCCAGAAAAATACACTAATTTTGCATACAACATAAGGAAAGGTGTTTTTTTAAGTACCTCTCTAAAGTGCTTAATCAAGTTGGAATCTTTGTGACTAGGAAAAGAGTCATTCTGCTCCCATATATGTGAAAATAAGGAAAAAAATCTGCTTTGTGGAAAATTTTAGAAATTAAACTTCAAACATGAGGAAGTAGATGCAGATGGCATTTTGTTTTTGGGACATCTGGAAATATGGGGTGAGTTTTGAGATGAGATTTGGACAGAACATATACTTTTCAAATAATCTACTTGGAAGTAATGATTAAGGCTAAAGTAATATATATAATACTAGGAGGAAAGAAGAGAAGACAAACAAAAAAATGTCCAACAAGTTCCTTGATGAATATTCAAACTTAAGGGACAAAAGAAGGCCAGCTATTGGCTCTAAAAGCAATATGAGAAATAAAGAATAAGAAATATTGTTTTTATGTCAAAGAAGTTAGTGGCATCTACATCAATAGATAAGCTACTAAACACTTTGACAAGCATACTATATTAGAGAAAACATAACTTTGGTGTATGTCTTTGAAACTGAAGAGAGTGTTTTTTAAAAAATGAATATCTTAAACACTGGAAATATAAGGAAGGGATAAATATTCCCCTTCTCTGGGCAGAAATGTGCTCTCTAGTTTTAAAAAAGAAAACAGATGTATTAATGTTAAGATACTCCATCTACCTGTGGTGGTACTATACATTTTTTTCAAATAAATAATCCAAAATGTGATATAATGAAATCCCATACTGTTTTTGAAAAATGCAATGTAAGGCGAACATGAATAAATAAGAAAAATAACTTCTTAAGGTATGCAAATAGCCTGAAGAATAGAAATGATTTTAGAGGCATTAAAATCTATGCTCAGGATGACAGACCTTGTTCAACAAGTCTGTGCCTGAGAGAAAGAACCAGATGGCAAAATGAATCCCTATTTTTCCAGTGTTCCCTGGTGTCCACTCTAAATGTTTTGAGATACCAACCAAAGCTCAATAAAATACCTATCTTAGTCTTTTAGAAATCATATTGTACAACCATTGTAAAAAAGTTTTTGTAGCTCAATTATGAGTAAGAGAATTCTAGAAAATCCAGAAAAGAACAACTAAATTAATTAAAGACTTGGAAAACTATTTAAAAAGAAACCTTAGTAGTATTATTGCTATTTTCATGCAAGTAACCTACCATGCCTGAAAATGTGAAAAATGAGATACGATTAAAATGAAAGTTTTCAGTTCATTATAAATATGTAGCCCAAACTCCTGAAAGTAATATTTGGGCAAATATAGACTTACTCTCTTATCCAGTAGAGAGTAAACCTTCACAGTGTTTGATCCCATGTTGTTAAAAAGGATAATGAAACAAATAAGTTGAAAAAACACCTAAAACCAGTGTTTCACAAACTGTATTCCATAGATCAAGGGGATCTATGTATTCCCTAGATTAAGGGGATATGAATAGATTCTATAAAAAAAGCTTCCATGGAGAAATAAGTGTAGGATACGTGACAGAAACAGTTTGAGAATTCCCTTTATTGCATGAAGACTAAGAGTTTTTATTATATGATATGAATTACACATATGTATATTAGGCTTTCAGGGCTTGCTATTAAGATATACATATGTATAATATATAACATATGACCAATGTAAGCTAGATTATATCTCGATAGCAAACCCTGAACTCCTAGGGGCTTAACAATAAAGATGTGTATATTGTTAACGCTATGTCCCCTTCATGGGATAGCAATGATGTTCTGTTCCATAACAACCCCTGGCTAATACAGGTACTGCTATTTTGTGGTTGTACTATCTGCAACATGGGCTTCCTCCCTTACTCCGGTAGGAAAGGGAACAAAAACAAACAAAAAAAAACAAGATTGGGGAATTGCACAGGAGTTTTCGAGTGTCTTAGTCCAAAAACCACTTCACTTTTGATCACATTTTTTTGTCCATAACTGCTCACAAAGTTGAGTGCCCAAAACAGGCTAGAAAATACAAGGAAACAAATGGAACATTTAGCAGGCATTAATATATTTATCACAGTATCTAAGGAGGAATTTTAAAGTTCATTATTTACCAAACTTATTTTAGTGTACAATTATTTTTTTAGTATGCCATTTTATAGGATTAAGTGTCAATGAAGCACAAATTAAGAAATACTGGTTTAAATAAGCTTATGTTTAATGAGAAGGATTTTTGAGCAATGCACTTATAATCCAACCATAATATGTTTGTATGAATGCAAGGGAGAAGGGTAAATGGATGCCAAAATTATGTCTAGTCACCTTAAACATGGTACACATTTCACTAGGTAATATGAAATGTAGTTTTGAATCAATATAGCATTTATTATTTTATTCTGTGTTATATAGTGTACCACCCACACATACATACATGAGCTATGCTTACATCTTTGAAATAGCAGTTTTGTTGTTTAGAACATGGTCCCCAACATTTTTGGCATCAGGGACTGATTTCACGGAAGACATTTTTTTCCACAGACAGGAGGGTGAGGTTGGGGTAGATGGTTTCAGGATGAAGGCGTTCCACCTAAGATCATCAGGCATTAGCTTGATTCTCATAAGGAGCGCGCAACCTAAATCGCTCTCATGCATATTCACAGTAAGGTTCTTGCTCCTATGAGAATCCAACGCCGACGCTCTCTGAAGGGAGGCAAGCTCAGACAGTAATGCTCACTTACCACCGCTCACTTCCTGCCGTGCGGCCGAGTTCCTAACAGGCCACACACCAGCATCTGTCTGTGGCCTGGCAGTTGGGCACCCTTGGTTTAGAATCACAATTTATAGAGATTCTTGTCCTTCTAATATTTCTACAATATTAACAAGTGTTAACAATGCAGCTTTAGATATTGGTTGCCAACAGGGCAATCTACTTTGCCTCGTCTCAGTTTTATATTCTCCATTCTTTAATATCACAGAATAACATGTTTATAATGTTCCATAGAGTTTATACACCAAGCACTTGCTATCGTCCTGTTAAAGAAATTTCATAAATTGTTTTCACAGTGCATCCTTCAAAATTAAAGTTATGTTCTTAAAAATATTTACTAAGTTTTGGAGGTTTCTGTTTCTAGTACACAAATAATCTCTGTGTTTTTGTTTCTTCTAAACTGTGGTTTATTGTTTTTAGCTTTTCTGTAAATATTTATCATTTTGCTTTATGTCACCTACTGTATTTTATAGGTATGTGATATGTGAATTGCTTTAAATTTTCCTATTGTCTCCACTTATTGTGATTACTTAGGTGCTTATTTTTAAAACTAAAATAGTTTTGTTTTATATTAAATTTGGAAAATATGTCAACACAGATATTGTCACATGTTGTTTTCTAATATACCATGTGAAAAATTATGAATCCACATTTTTATTATCACCACTGCAACATATATAGCCGCACTAACATGCCTGCTAACAGCAAGAGCATAAGAGCATACCTCTTTTGTAGACACTGACTATTAATCTAAGTCAAAAATCATCTATTTGCAAGGGGGAATGAATATTTTTTTAACTCACCCATCACTAAAAAACATAAAATCTCCAAAGTATTATTTGGACATAACCCTATGATTTATTCTGACAGTATTGCTAAGAGAGATACATGGTGCTAGTTATAGATGATTAACAGTATCTTCTATATTATAAATTCAGAATAACGTAGACATTCCCTAAACTGTCATATTTTTGCTGAATAACTCATCTGCATTATAGGGAAATGTGATCAATAACTGGATTGTTTGCACAAAGAAAGTATATACTGGGAAATATACAAGCTTAGGCTTTGGATTCAGCCAAATCGTGGCATATCATTTACCAAGTATGTTATTTACTAGCTGTATGTATATCTTGGATTTGACCAAAACAATCTACTGCAGAAAAGCTCCTTTTGAGAATTGACTCCATTTTCTAACTTAACTTTTTAAAATATATGATACCATGATCATATCTTGTTGTGAGGAGAGGAATGACTCCTACAACATATGTCCAAATAAAAGCATTAAATAAAGGGGCTTGAAATATATATTTACTAAGAATTGATTGGCATACATGACATACACACATATTTATCAGGTCTCTCAGATGCATTAAGTGCCTATATAATAGACTACCTGATTTATACTCCCAAACATCTCCAAAACACTGGTCTCATCAATGCCCCGTTATGAATAAGGAACTGAGATTTTAAAGTTCTACTAGAGATGTTTACAGCTAATAAATAGCTAATGAATGTAAAATTAGATGTTAAGTCTAACTCATTTCACATCATTTGTTCATAAAAACTCTACCCTTACAAAGGCACACGATTCTTTTAACTAGAAGTCACAAGAAGCAGAACTGAAATGGAAACTCAAAATGTTGGGCACAGTTTTTTAGTAGGATCTAAAAGCAGCTGGTACTCACATTGTCAAGCACTTTTTGCAGTGGTGGAAAGAGGAGTTAAATTTATGAGAATTATAACTAAAAAAAGTTATATTATTGGTGCAAAGTTTTAGGTTAAAAGAAGTTAGTGCAATACAATGTTAATAATGCTAAATTTTAAATTGGACCATCTGAATTTCAGATTTTATATACTCTTCCCACTAGCGGTGTTGGCCAAAGGCAAGTTAATTAACCCTCTGACCATGAGACTATCCTGTAAAGTAACATCTATTCCCCTCAAATTAGAAATTTCTCAAAAGCAGAAACTTTAACTTCTATACCTTTTGATTTTCTATATCAAATAAGAAACTCTCAGGGCTCCTGAGTTGCACAACGGACAGAAAAAAGTTTGCATTAAAATTTCTGTGAATTGCACACTTTTGATTTGTGTATCACAAAGTCCCACAGAGTGGCCCTGAATGAGTGCCTGGCACACATAGGGAATCCAATAAATCCTATTGCAATCCACTCTGAACTGCCACAAGTTTCTTTTTCTTTTTCCCAGGAATTAAGTATAAAGCAGTATATATTAAATTTCTAATTTACTATGAAGAAATATGCTATTATAATTTCTATTGTTTTAACCCTCTCTAATGTTGTTTTAATCCACTGCTGAAACAGTTACGCAGAAACTACATAATTGTGCCATTATTATTTACAATATCATCTTCTCTTTTTGTAATCTAAACACATTTTGATTCAGAATTTGTTTCAATATTTCTTCACCCCCTGCCTACGATTTGTGCTCACACCTCTTCTGAAGCATATCATGCCTGCAAACTCTGTTCTATGTTTTATAAAGAAACTTATATTATTCATATAAATGTTGAGGGTTACGAAATAATAGTAAGATAAAGGTGAGCGTAATTTTAATCCATGCTTGAAAATTTCAGATTGCTGTGAAAATTTGCCAAGGGATCCAGAGAGTCCCCTGACAACATGCATTCAGGATGGTATAAAATCCGTGAAAGTACCATTAATGCTTTAGCCACACTAATAAATAAGAAAACTAATAAGATTGCCTCTTAGAAATTCTGTTGGCTACATTGGCTCTTCTTTTTATGTCACTTTATTGAGTAGAACCAACCCAAATGTAACCTCACAGTGTAATTCTCTCATGAATAGCTCCTGCAGATTTAGATTGGAATGGTATCTGGCCATAAAAAAAGCAGTTTAATGCTACAGTGAACACCATTCACTAATCTTCATGTATCATTTGTGAAATTCAGTCTGTTTGGCAAAAATAAATGCCCTTTGCCCTTAAATACTCTGTAAAAATGCGGTCTGAAAACCATACCCAGGCCATGGCTGCTTTTCTGGAAGAAAGTAAAGAGCCACAACAGTCAAGACCA
This sequence comes from Piliocolobus tephrosceles, assembly GCF_002776525.5. Classification (NCBI taxonomy): domain Eukaryota; kingdom Metazoa; phylum Chordata; class Mammalia; order Primates; family Cercopithecidae; genus Piliocolobus; species Piliocolobus tephrosceles. Next base: position 135,295,517 of record NC_045441.1, on the reverse strand, counting down.
TTATTTTCTTTCCAGCAAACCAATGCAAAATAAATTCCTTCAGCACCGTAAGAAGAATTTTTGAAAGGTGGAAGCTGTGGTTAAGTTTGCTGCTTATGCCTATAAGACTAGGCTTCTTCTAAAATGATTACATTTGTGTACATACATTCATTCAACTCAACATATCATGACTGAGTTCTCATTTGCACCAGGCAATGCATGGCTCAAGACACAAGACTCTGCTCTCCACGTTTTCACAGTTGTCTGTACGATACTCCACAACACAGCGGGACGAGGGACCATCTGTATAGAGAAGCATTTTGCAACCTTTTTTGAACTCATGACTTCATGCTTGCTTTCTCATTCATCTTCCACATTCCTCTGCTAGGCTATATATGGACTCTCTGGATCCACAGACTAATTTTTACAGCAGTCTGAAAGAACACACACACACACATATCCCCTAGAGTTTATATTGTGAAAAGCAGAAGTAAAGAGAATGTCTTTGTCAATCTATATTTTCAATCCAAATCCCATTATGGAAATTCTCCCACTGTGAGTTTCATTATGTTTAAGGTTTGTCTCCTCGAGCTTTTCTACTCTCCATTTACTGAGCATCACAGCTCAAGAGTCACTGAAACCGCATTCTGAATTAGAAGGTGTGGACCTGACCCCAAACAAATTAAGTTAAAAGAGACCAAGAGATAGCTTTTATGTTTTGAATTATTAATTTGATTTCTTTGTTGCATACAAAGGCCCCGGGGATCACCTGTAACAAATATGCTAAATTCAATTTAGCAGAGAGAACATGGATATTGGGATCATTAATCACCCTATGTTCTGGAGCCCCCACTTTGTAGTCCAAACAAAAGCAATTACAATAGAGTACTGATGGTTTGGAAATGCAAGACACTTCTTAGTTTAGAAGGAAGGATAATTCAGCTACTCCAGACACCATTGTTTGGGGGTTGAGTTGATTTTTGTTTTCATTAGCTCCAGTCTCTTTCATTAGCTCCTTTCATTAGCTCTTTTCTCTGTAGAGAAAGGCCTAGGCCATGGCGTGATACTGATTTAATAAATGCACTTACACCTCATTAGTGCTCCAAAGTCAACGGGCATGGAGAACACAGGCTTTGATTCTTATAAGACCAGTGCATTAACACAATAAACTATATTAAAGAGAGTACAGCTAATTTCAAGTACCTGCAGTTTTGGTTTTGCTCTTCATACTTTAAAAATAAGGAACAAATATCACTTATCTAATAATGCAACTAAAGAACTAAATGGAATTTGTGGTCACTTAACCCTATTCCTTTATTTTAACAAATGAAGAAAGAGGTGAATAGTGACAGAGTTTGTTTAGAACCCTCATTTTCTACCTGGCTAGCATTCCTTCCACTAGAATGGACATTTTCAAAATCATTTGAAAAAGACTGATTTTCTTTTGATCACCAAAGAGCATCATTCTATATATTGTTTGTTCCATAGTTTGTATATTTACAGAATTTCATAATGAAAATTCATATTTAGAAGAAAAAAATGCTAGAAATCTTAATGATCAACAAATACAGAATTCAATTTATATATTTTACGGAACTTCCTAAGACAAGAAAGTAAAACATGTCTTAAACTTTATAGTATGTAAAAATAGTGGGCATGACTCAAGATAATAATACATAGCAAGACGTTCTATTTAAAAACTATAAAAACTTTCCTCTTTAATTAATAATTATTTAACAGGAAACACCTCATTCCTTGATCATTGATCATCTAATTCAAATACGTTTTTTTTTCCTGTTTCTACATCAATGAGTCAATTGAATCATCTGAGTTTGACTTTTCACTGTGACTGCTGAAATTAGTTGGTTTTGCTCATAAGAATTTCTTTACTGTTATTACTTTTTATAACAGGGCATTGGACAGGAATTCTTGTTCTTAATGACTTTTCAGTAGGACTACAAGGAGGGAAAGAGCTATCTTCGCCACCTTTAATGACTGAGCATTTATGTTTTTCTTTTATGTGAAATCTCGAAGGACAGCAAACAAATATGTTTGATGTAATAATATTTATCAGATTCTAGGAAAGTTATTTTTAAAAAAGAACTTAGAGCCAGAAAGATAATCCAATAACTGGGTATTTAATAAAGCACAAAATAAATGTCTTAGTCTAGAGCCAGGCTGTCCGAGTTTGAATTCTGGCTCCCTGTTTAACTAGCTGTGAGACTTTGTTCCAACTGTCAAACCTTTCTCTAAGTCACTAACCAGCTGTGTGACTTTGGTGTGACTTTTGTCTATTAAATCTGGTGATAACTCAATCCCCTCATTACAAAAATGGAAATGATAATACCACTTAACTCTCTAATCTATTATAAAAATTAAATCATGATTCACATAAAGCATACAGAATTATGCCTGGCAAATAGTACACACTTCATAGGTTGACTATGAATATTGCAGTCATAAACATAGAAATCATATGAAGAATAATGCAATTTTATATACAAGATAAGATAGCTCTGAGCAGTTATTCCAAAAGGCAAAGCCAAAAGTCAACAAATGGAGGTTGCAGGACCACAGACTTAAATGAAATCAATGGAAATATTGTTTAGTAATTAGAATTATTATTAACCAGGCACTCTGTACACACTGAAGATGTTTAAGAAGAGAATGCATGATAAATTTTCAAAGATATTAGAAGGCATTTCTTGCTACTAAATGACCATAAGTGCCTTTCTAATTCTATGAGGTTATATTTTTTAAATGGAGCAAATCTTACTAGAATATATGTATTACCTGGATTTTGCATTTCTCTAGACCTAGGTGCTATCAGACTTAACTTCTGCCCACTCTAACAAACTTTTACCTCCTCTTGCCAGATGGACAGATTCTTCTTAAAATTTTACATCTAAAAACTGAGAATAATACTATTACGTTACTAACATTGAAAAAGGGACAATTACAGCAGTTCTCAATATGTAGTCTAGAAAAACAGATATAGGAGCCTTATGAAATACTTCTAATATTTCAAACAGCCTAACAGAAAATTTGCTATGTCTCACTATGGTGAAGAAGAGATTAACTAACCTGTTCAATTCCTTTGTTTTTAATGGAATTATGTTAATTGAACTGTATTATTTCAGGTTCTTGATCATATGAAGCTCTATTTTCATTATTAAAATCAAGGAAAAATTAATCATTGACTTCTACACAGAGTTTAGTACTTAGAAACTCTCAGAACATGCAATTATTTGGTAGAAATATAATTACAGTTGAAAAAGGATCAAGTAGATTGGTAATCACCCTGTATTTCTACTAAAACAGTCAATTAAATGTTAGCTGTTTTAGGTGTCAAAGTATCTTGTAGTTAGAAGAATTGAGGTGCAGCCAGGCCATGCTGATTAATTGTTCCGAGATCCTGAGTAAATTATATAACATCACTGAATAGCAGTCACTGCCTCCATAAAACGAGGAGAATGTCTGCCTTTGCTTATGTATTCATTCATTCATATACTGTATACTTCTATGAAAGATTTGATGAAGACTACCAAGTGAAAGATAGGTTATATTACAAGTGGTATATAGTCTAAAATTGGTTTTACCTTAGGAAATATTTTTACTGCTGTAAGATACTCTAGTTCCCAAAAAATATTTTGAACAAAATTACAGATTTTTAAAGACATAGATATACTTTCTGTGATTATTTGGACATGTGCATTATTAGTAGACTTCCTCCATGCACTGGTGTTTCTTAATGCACTAAGACATGCATTTTACTTTTTATAATAGGGCATCGGACAGGATTTCTTGTTCTTAATGACTGTTCAGTAGGACTACAAGGTGGGAAAGAGCTATCTTCTCAGAGATAAAAAAAAAACAAAAAAAACAAAAACAAAAACAAAAACTTCAGGCAAATATCCTTGATAAACATTCATGCAAATATCCTCAATAAAATACTGGCAAACTGAATCTAGCAGCACATCAAAAGCTTATCCAACACGATCAAGTTGGCTTCATCCCCAGGCTGCAAGGTTGGTTCAATATATGCAATTAATACATGTGATTCATCACATAAATATAACTAAATATAAAAACTGCATGATTATCTCAGTAGATGCACAAAGGCCTTTGATAAAATTCAACCTTCCTTCATGTTAAAAACTCTCAATAAACCAGATGTTGAAGGAATATACTTCACAATAATAATAGCCATCTATGACAAAACCAAATCCAATATCATACTGAATGGGCAAAAGCTGGAAGCATCTCCCTTGAAAACCGGCACAAGACAAGGATGCCCTCTCTCACCACTCACCACTTTTCAACACAGCATTGGAAGTTCTGTCCAGAGTAGTCAGGCAAGACAAAGAAATAAAGCATATTCAAATAGGAAGAGAAGAAATCAAATTATCTTTGTTTGCAGATGATATGATACTACATCTAGAAAACCCCATCATCTCAGCCCAAAAGTTTCATAAGCTAATAAGCAACTTCAGCACAATATTAGGATACAAAATCAATGTAAAAACATTTCTAGCATTGCTGTACACCAACAACAGGAAACCTGAGAGCAGAATCATGAATGAACTCCCATTCACAGCTGCCACAAAAATAATAAAATACCTAGGAATACAGCTAATAAGGGAAGTAACGGACCTCTTCAAGGAGAACTATAAACCACTGCTCAAAAAAATCAGAGAGAACACAAACAAATGGAAAACACTTCATGTTCATGAATAGGAAGAATCAATATGAAAATGTTCATACTGCCCAAAGTAACTTATAGATTAAATGCTATTCCCATTAAATTACCATTGAACATTCTTCACAGAATTAGAAAAAAAAAATTTTTTTTAATTCATATGGTGCCAAAAGAGAGTCCAAATAGCCAAGACAATCTCAAGCAAAAAGAAGAAAGATGCAGGCATCACAATACCTGGTTTCAAACTATGCTACAATGCCACCATAATCAAAACAGCATGGTACTCATATGAGAATAGATGCATAGACCAATGGAACATAATAGAGAACTCAGAAATGTGAATGCACACCTACAACCATCTCACATTCAACAAACCTGACAAAAACAAGCAATGGAGGGAAGATTCCCTGTTAGCCATATGCAGAAAATTGAAACTGGACCCCTTTCTTATACCAGATAGAAAAATTAACTGAAGATAGATTAAAGACTAAAATATAAAACCCCGAACTATAACAGTCATAGAAGAAAATGTTGGCAATACCATTCAGGACATAGTCAACAGGCATAAATTTAATGATGAAAACACCAAAAGCAATTGCAGCAAAAGCAAAAATTGACAAATGGAATCTAATTAAGCTAAAGAGCTTCTGCATAGCGAAAGAAATTATCATCAGAGTGAACAGACAAACTACAGAATGGGAGAAAAATTTTGCAATCTATCCATCTGACAAAGGTCTAATATACAGAGGCTACAAGGAACTTAAACAAATTTACAAGAAAAAAAAAAAAAACATTAAAAAGTGGGCAATGAACATAAAGAGATACTTCTCTAGAGAAGACATACATGTGCCAACAAGCATATGAAAAAAAGCTCAAGGTCACTGAGCATTAAAGAAATGTAAAGCAAAACCACAATGAGATACCATTTCACAGTAGTCAGAATGGCTACTATTAAAAAGTCAGGGCCCAGCGCGGTGGCTCAAGCCTGTAATCCCAGCACTTTGGGAGGCCGAGGCGAGCGGATCACAAGGTCAGGAGATCCAGACCATGGTGGCTAACACGGTGAAACCCCGTCTCTACTAAAAAATACAAAAAAAAAAAACTAGCCGGGCGAGGTGACGGGCGCCTGTAGTCCCAGCTACTCGGGAGGCTGAGGCAGGAGAATGGCGGGAACCCGGGAGGCGGAGCTTGCAGTGAGCTGAGATCCGGACACTGCACTCCAGCCTGGGCGACAGAGCGAGACTCCGTCTCAAAAAAAACAAACAAAAAAAAGTCAAAAAACCACGGATGCTGGCGAGACTTTGGAGAAAAAAGGAACGCTTTGACACTGTTGATGGGAATGTAAATTAGTTCAACCATTGTGGAAGACAGTGTGGTGGGTGATTCCTCTGAAGACCTAGAGGCAGAAATACCATTTGACCCAGCAGTCCCACTACTGAGAATACTCCCAAAGGAACAGCAATCTTTCTATTATAAAGATACATGCATGTGTATGTTCATTGCAGCACTATTCACAGTAGTAGCAAAGACATGAAATCAACCTAACTGCCCATTAATGATAGACCGCATAAAGAAAACTTGGTGTATATATGCCACGGAACACTATGCAGTCATGAAAAGGAATGAGATCATGTCCCTTACGGGGACGGGCATGGAGCTGCAGACCATTATCCTCCGCAAACTCATGCAGCAACAGAAAACCAAATACCACATGTTCTCACTCATACCTGGGAGCTGAATGATGAGAATACATGGGAGGGAACAACACACACTGGTGCTGTTGGAGGTACGGGGGGATGGAGAGCATCAGGAAGAATAGCTAATGGATGCTGGGCTTAATACTTGGTGATGGACTGATCTGTGCAGGAACCACCATGGCATATGTTTACCTATGTAACAAACCTAAATCTCTTGTACATGTCCCCCTGAACTTAAAAGTTGAAAACAATTTTTTAAAATAGATATGTTAGTTGATAAAATAATGAGCATATATAACTACAGACAACACAAAGTATATAACTATAGGCAAAAGAAAGACTTCAGCAAGGCAAAGCAATCACATATAATCCTAGCAGTTTCTTGTTATCCAGATCCAGAATCGACATACTGTGTCTCTTGGGCAAAATCCTGTTCAATGGCTAGATTTCTAGAGTCCTCAAACTCAGAATGCTTTTTATGTTTCTTAATGGTCAACAAAAAAAGTCAAAAGAAGAATAAAATTTTGTCACATGTAAGAATTAAGTGAAATTCAAATTTTAGCATTCATAATAAAGCTTTTTTGAAACACAGCCACACTTATTTACATATTATGTATGTCTACAACGGCGGTATTGAGCTGTGACAGAGATTGACCCCTGAAACTTAAAATATCTGCTATCTGGCTCTTTCCCAAAAACATTTGTCCCTTAGCTAGGTGGCAGAGAATTAAATCATTTCCAGTAAAGACTATCTTATCACTTATTTCCAAGTCATTAAGTTAATATGACTTTGGAGGTGAAACTTAAAGGCAATCTATTTAAAGATGCATATGTAAATAATTTTTTTAATTATCATGGAGGGGAGGTTTGCTTTCTTTCTGAAAAATAACGTTATCTTTTCAGATATTTAATGTGTAGTAGCACTTAACTATAACAGTTTTTGTTTTCTTTTTATTTTAGATGAATAGTGGAAAATAAGAATTTTTTTCGACAAGTAAAATTGTATATATTTATGGTGTAGAGCATGACGTTTGGATATTTGCATGCACTGTGGAATGGCTACCTCAAGCTATTTAACATATGTAGTACCTCACACACTTATTATTGTTTTGTGTGTGTGTGCAGTAAGAACACTTACAATCTACTCTTTTATCAATTTTCAAGTACATAATACATTATTAACTGTAGTCCCCGTGATGAATAATAGATCTCTTGAACTTATTCCTCTTCTCTAACTGATGTTTTGTGTCTTTTGACCAACATGTCTCCAATCTTTCCACCTCCCCAACCTCTGGCTTCTGGTAACTAGCATTTTACTCTTTCTTTTTGTTAAGTTTCACTGTGTTTTGCTTCCCCCTCCTACTCCCACAGGCGTTATTGAAATCAGTCACTGCAATACTTTTGGCTTAAAACTGATTTAACTGATTAATGCTCTCAATTTTGTTTAAGTTTTAAAAATGTTTTATCACATATACATATGTACAAATACATATGTATGTGTATATATGTGTGTGTATATATATACACACACATATATACACACACACATATATACACACACATATATTTTATATATATACACACATATATATAAGTGTGAGTGTGTGTATATACACACACACTTTACTTTCATACCTGCACACAGAAACACCCCAGAAAGACACTGAGGCAAACGTGAGCCTAAAACAGTAACACATGAACTCTGGCACCGTGGTGTTAGTGCTTGAATGTCCGCTCTGCTCCTGCAGTGGGTACTTGGGTAACGATACCTGGTCTCAGTTTCTTAAGTTTTAATTTTTTTTTTTTTTTTGAGACGAAGTATCACTCCGTAGCCCAGGTTGGGGTGCAGTGGTACAATCTTGGCTCACTGCAACCTTCCATTCTGAGTTCAAATGGTTCTCCTGCCTCAGCCTCCCGCATAGCTGAGATTACAGGCTTGCGCCACCACAGCCAGCTAATTTTTGTATTTTTAGTAGAGATGGGTTTTTACCATGTTGGGCAGGCTGGTCTCAAATTCCTGACCTCAGGTGATGAGCACACCTTGGCTTCCCAAAGTGTTGGGATTATATGCATGAGCCGCTGTGCCAGCCTTTTTATTTTTATTTTTTAACTTTTAATTTAGATTTCATTTTTTTTATTGTTTGCTTGTAGTTTCTTCATCCTCAAAATGTGGAAGACAATAATCATAATAATAAAAACCTACCACATAGGGTTCACTTAGAGAATGACACGTGGTTACATACGTAAAGCGCCTAGAACAGTCTGGCACATCTTATCCCTCAAGAGTGTTAGTCAATGATTATGCTTGTGATTGTTGTTACTGTGGCATTTCAATTTCTTCATCATCCACAAGAGTCTTCAGATATAAGAAAACACATTCTGGGCCCTATCTCCTTAGTTTAGGAAAGCAAAGTGCCCAAGTTTCCTGAATATCTCACTCCGCAAAAAATAATTATTGATGTACTAAAATACATGGATGGTAGAGAAGGGACCACAGCCTCAAAGATGTTTCCCTTTTTATCAGCTGTACCAATACTGATTGCTCTCAAAATGCCTGCTTGCCAGTTCTTTGGTTTTATTGGAAAGGGGTTTTTATGAGAAGAAAAAGGAAAATAACTTTGGACATTTTCTACTTTCCTAGGAGCTTTATGGCAATAGTTCAGGTAATGGGGATTTTTCTTCTCCTAACAAGTTGGGTTTTATAGTCATCAAAAAACACAAATGACATAATATTAAAATATCCAAAAAATATAAAAGTATCAGGAAAGGGTTAGAAAAGGGTGAGGATATTCTAATAACCAAATTCCAAACGAACGCAAAGCTAAATTAAAAACATCCTTTTGGAGAAAAGAGCTTTTTCATTATTATTTGTTCTGTTTCTTGTTTGTTTGTTTGTTAAATCTGGTGTTGTGTTTATGGATGTCATGTTGGATCTATCACATTTCTCCTGCTGAATTTGTTTTTATTCCTAGTGATTAATAACAAAATGTAACTAAATTGAAAATGTGTTAGATTGTGAACCACTGATAACTATAAGATTTCATTTGTAAAATGTTTTTTTTCAATATGTCAGAGAGGTTGGCAGCAATTGTTTATTGACAATGTTTTAATGACTACATAGGATAGAACTAGTATTTAAATAATAGATTTGCTGTTCATGTTGGCTCTACTCTCTCTCTGAGCCCTTCCCTTAAACTCTTTTCTGCTGTTGTTAGATGAAATCTATGCAGAAACAAATTAACATAGTAAGCTTGAGACAGATAATCTTAGTATGGGACATCTTGCAAAGTTAGTGCTTGACTGGCATTCAGTAACTTGAAGGGTAAATATTTCCCTATACAGATATAAAACCTTCTCTAAATGATAATAGGAGCCCATTGTGCTTAAACTGTTTGTAAAAACTAAATAATTTACATTGAATAACTCCTGAAAGGCTAGAAATTTGGTATGTATTTGACAGAAGGCGTTTGCTGAACCATGATAGAAATCCTAGACTTCCAGTCTTGAGCAAGATTTCCTAGTAGACATTTCGCACACGTTGTCACAACTCATTGCTGGAGGAATTACGTGTCTCCCGTCTGACTCCAGTAGGAGAAGCTTCTCGGAAGATTGCACTGAGTTTTCTCTGGATGTGGCTTTTCCCTTTGCTGATCTCGCTTTGTGTCCTTCTGCTGTAATCAATCATAGCCATTAGTTTGGCTATGTGCCCAATCCTGTGAGTTTTAGTGAATTACAGAAAATGGGCCAGGGGGAGTTTGAAGATCTCAAAAGCATAGTTCAATTCAACTTTATTGAGAATTCGAGGCAGATGAATCTCATTAAGTACAGCTGTTTCATCATTTTAGATTAATTTTGACATTGAATGTCTTCATTTTACCACCATAAATTGGGAGCATCATGAAATTTCCCCCAAGTTCTCCTTGAGGATATTATGAAAAAAACTAACAGTTACTAAATATTATTAGTGATTCAGACATATTCTCTCATTTAATACTCAAAATAATTAATTGAGGAGGGTCACATCATGTCTCCAGCATGCCTATAACAAAAAGCTCAGAAACATCACAGAAATTGAGGAATGTGATATATTTCATAGCCCTATTATCTGAATTTAATATTTATCTGACTTTATACACACAATTATATTGTGTAATTTTCCCTGAAAATTAAAAAGAAAAGATCTATTTTCTGATATATTCTAGAAATGTTTGCTATAACTGTTTTTATGAATTTAAGTGCTGCTGAGCAAAACAAATGCTTAGTGTAAAGAAATTCCATGCCTAGAAGACCCACTTGGAGACACAAAGAGGCCAGTCCGCATGACGTAGAGCGTTTGGACATTCTTCTCATATGCCGCTGTCACTAGTATTCCCCTTTCGGGAGCAGAAAATCAGGTAGTTGCTAAAAATTAGAGCACAAATATCCTGCCTTTGTCAATGAGGTGCTCAAGATGGAAGAGAGTCGGAATCGATCACTCACCTCTCTAGCCCTTTTTTCCTTGCACACACACTTCTAAAACTTCTGACGTTTTCTTCCATGGCTTTTATCTGCACTTCTTTTCTCCAATTATTGATAATGTTATATCCATTAATCATAAAATTCTTGAGTGGAAGAGCCATCATATTCATTTTCAGAAAAAATAAATATGAACAAAGCAGCGAAGGAAACAAAAAAATCTATTCATATAATTTGATCTCTACTGTAATTATAATACACACTAAATATTTAAAAGACACAAAGTTCAAAATGTTATTTTACATATGACTATTCTTCCTTCCCAAGGGAGAACAAATAAAGCAATGAAAATTGGAACTATAATAAGAAAAGTTGCACAAGAGATGAAAAGACTGGAAAGAAACGAATGTAAAATAAAATAGAATAGAAAATACATATGAAAATGTGGTTAACTACAAGAATTAAATAACTAGCACTGGGTACATTTTGCAAGATGCCAGAAAATAATTTTAAAAGTGCTGTAACAGTATTTTTTCATAGAAAATACAGAGAGCTGAAGACAGAAAATATCTTAATCTTGAGTTTGATTTATATTTCATCCCTTTTATGATGCACTACATAGAACTCCCATAAGGCATATTTTAATTATTTTTTTTGCTAAAGTATAAGTAAAGTAGCTTCTCTTTTGGATGGGCAGACTATCACTACCTTAAAAATTAAGCATTTGTATGCCTTGTGACGGTTCATGCCAGCAATTCCAGCACTTTGGGATTCCAAGGCAGGCAGGTTGCTTGAGCCCCGGAGTTCAAAACCAGCCTGCGCAATGTAGAAAGACCTTGTATCTACCAAAATGAATCAATAAATTAATTTAAAAATGTAAAAATAAAACAGAACATTGGTATTAATGGATATTTTGTGTTAAGTGCTACAAGGCAATTTACTCTTATAAATTGTCTTGCTTTGAGCATTTGATAGAGAGTGTTTCAAGTAGAGATGAAAAATGTCAAATGGGAAAAACAAAATGTGGTCTTTCAGGTAACACAGGGAATTTTTTTCAGTTATGGAAATGCCAAAATAGCATAAGCAACTTATTTGAAGGTAGAAAATAAAGACCACACACAGAATTGTGACTTAAACGGCTGACTTTATATACATATAAAGATATATATATTCTTATGTATATATTCTTATATATATGTATTCTTACATGAGAATGAGAATATACATATATAAGAATGTTTATTGCAATGTTTTCTGTAATAAACATCATATAAAGTATCCTCCATAGGTACAATGTACACTCCTCAGGTAACAGGTACACTAAAATCTCAGAATTCACAACCATATAATTCATGCATGTAACAAAAACCACTTGTATCCCAAAAGCTATTCAGATAAAAATTAATTTAAAAAAATAATAAATAATACAGTTGATATGGAAATACTAAAAAACAAATTCTCCCTAGGGAAATGATGCATTGGTACCACTTTTGTTGAATAGAATGCAGTAGATCTCTGTGTGCTAATATAAAAAGATCTTAAAGTTGTACTTTTCAGTGAAACAAGCATCTATAATATATAGAAAAGTCCAATGTGTAAAAAAAAAATCTGTCTATATATGTTTATATATAAATTCATGATATGAGTATATAATTGGGAAATTTTGGAAGATACAAAGGAAATTAATGATTTAGTTATTTCTATGAAGGGAGCCTAGGTCCCTGGAGTAGAAAGAAAGAAGACTCAGTATACATTATCTTATAGATGTCTTTGAAGTCTTCTCTGGTTCCAGCATATTCACTTTCATCTATATTGTAATAAATGTGGATTTCACTTTTAAGACATCTAGATATTTGCAATATTCTGAACATTGCTTATTAATTGATAATTACAAATATTTACATCATTAACTTTAAATGAAAAATTATGTAGATGTCTAATAGTTCAATGACTATTTAAACATTTAAATGATTATTTTCTGAACATCATTTTCACCTGCGTTTTCTACCTGTTGTAAAATTCAATTTTAATTTGAAATCAATCACATTTTCTGTAAAATCTTCTGTGTATGTACACATTAATATTCTTTTAACTAATCATTACAATCCATCATAGATTAGAAGCTAATTAAGCAAGAGCCTAGGGACTTTTGTTTACATTTTTCACAACTAGCATTATGCTTCATTATTTCTCTACACATTTAAATAAAACAATTGATAGCCAACTTGATGCTATAGTAACAGTTTAATCTAATTCTATATCAATAACATGGTATACATACTTGTTAAAGGACAAATGTGGTCAATATCAAAATAAATTCCATTATATGGTTTCATCATTTTAAGTGGAGATGTAACAGATGACAAATCTTACAGTATTTCTGTAAGCTCAAAAATGTTTAGCTCAGTTGTACTCTTCTTGACATCATACCTTTTTTCACTGTATACCTGTGATTGTCCTTTCACTTTGAAGTTATTTTTCCTAATAAACCCTCATATAAATGCAGAAAATATTTGCATAGTAAAGTGGATATGTTATCATAAACAGCTAGAATGTGACTGTCAGGATATTCTGAACAGTCCAGTGTGAAAGCTTGCATAACTTTTCCTTCTTTCATCATTCATTAATCCTCAAAGATAGTTCTGGGTGCCTACAAATTGCTACTGACATCATTTGTTCAACAATGAAACAATGAAAATGTTACAATTCCTATGTTCATGATGTGTCTTATATAACTCAATGGAATTATTGTAATATCATGAATACATTACATACTCTTTAAGCCTCAGTAAAATGAATCAGGCAGCTTTAGCACCTCTCTATCAATAGAAACATTCAATGGAAAAATAGACATCCACCTACAGGGACTGTTGTAGAGAAGACTTTAGTTTGGGGTGAGACAGTGGACAACAAGGACCGTATCTAACTCTCTCCTGCTTGCAGGTGTACTGCCATTCCTAGTTTATTGCCCACACATTAGGATTGCCAGAAAACTTATTAGAAATATGTTTTTCTCAATAATAGGATCTTAAAACTTAGACTGACAAATTTTAAAAATACAAATTCACTATTGCACCTGTCTCCAGTGATCTGGTAAAGATGGACAAGACTCAAGGAATAAGATATTTTAGAGCAGGCAGTGATGCGGGGCAGACATAGACTTCGTTCATCAAAAGAAGCACTTGCAAAAGGAAATCAGGTCCTTTTAAGTCAAACAATAAGTTTACTCAAGACTCTCAAGCTTGAAGGTGAGATTCCAATAGCTGAGCTCTAGTCAAATTGCCTGTTTTTTTTTAACCAATTCGAAGTTCCCTGTGTAAGTTAAAATCAGGACATGGAGTAAAGTACTGACAACTGCTCCATTTTCCTTTTCTTTATGTCTACAAATATTTCTCAGATGCCTCTGGGCTACAGGAAGCTATGAAAAAGTTATTCAACGGAGCTCTGTTTCTTCTTTTCCTAGAGGGTGGCCCAAAGGGAAAATAGTTCTGTCAATAAAATGTTTCCTTTTTTTATATGGAGAGACTTTTGCAGGTCTTATCTGTATACAGGGTATAAACAATTCTCTATATTATTTTCTTAAATCCATCTAATGTTTTGACAATACTAGGACAATGTTTACATTCAGATTTCCAGAGATACTCACCATAGTAGTTAGGGGCATAAAAGATGTAGACTTCAGTCATCTTTCAAAGAAGTTCAGTGTTCAAAACAACTGTGGCAGCCTGGTGGCAGGAGGGTAAACATTGCAATATTTGTGTCTTTTGGATAGAAGCCATATTAACAGGGGTGGGATGATCCCTGTTTGTAATTTTGATTTGCTTTTTTCTGATGAACAATGTTGTTGAGCACCTTTTCATATCTTTGCCATTTGTATGTCTTCTTTTGAAAAATGTCTATTCAGCTCTTTTGCCCATTTACAATTGAATTTTTTTAATTAAAAAATATAAAAAGAAGATATTTCTGGTCACTTTTCTTGTCCTCTGATAATAACTGGAATGAAAATGGCCAATCCATATAGGTATGAAACCTTTGTTAGTTCCCTCAGGCTTCCATAAAGAAGGACTGCAAGCTGGGTGGCTTACACAACAAAAATTTATTGTCCTACATTCCCAAGGTGATATGGTTTGGCTGTGTCTCCACCCAAATCTCATCTTGAATTGTAGCTCCCATAATTCCCACGTGTTGTGGGAGGGACCCGGTGGGACATAATTGAATAATGAGAGCATTTTCCCCCATACTGTTCTCATGGAAGTGAATAAGTCTTAGAAAATCTGATGGATTTATAAGAGGTTTCTCCTTTTGCTTCGTTTTCATTATCTCTTGTTTGCTGCCATGTAAGATGTGCCTTTCACCTTCCACCATGATTGTGAGGCCTTCCCAGGCATGTGGAACTGTGAGTCCGTTGAACCTCTTTTTCTTTATAAAAAATCCATTTTCTTTGTAGAAAAATAAAGACATTCCCCAATCTCGTGTATGACTTTATCAGCAGTGTGGAAATGGACAAATATAAAAGGCTAGAAGTGCAAAATCAAGCATCAACAAGGTTGGTTCTTTTGACTACCGCGAAGGAGAATATTTCTATGCCTCTCTTCTAGTGTCTGGTAGTTATCGGCATTGCTTGGCTTGTAGATGGCCCTCTTGTCCCTGTCTTCACTTCATCTTCCTTCTGTACATGTCAGCCTCTGTGTCATGAGGATTAACCCTAATGACCTCCTCTCAGATTGATCATCTGTAAAGACTCTGTACTTCAACATCTTTTAGGAAGACAGGACACAATTCAAATCATAGCAATATTTTGTAGAGGACACTATAGTATTTTATATACCATTGGTTTGGGGTTACAGGTGAGAGAAAGAAGGGTACTGAAGAAAGATTTCCCTGTATGTATTTTAGAGTATTTGAATAGTTAATAATGAAAAAATAAATGCACATTATTTACCCATTTAAGAAAATTAACCAGTCAAAAAGTTGCAGAGTTTTGTATTTTCTCTTTTAAAAACTATTTAGAAAATATATAGAAAAAAGTAAAGCCAACAGTTGATAGTAATTCCCTCTGGGGAAACATTGCAAAAGAAGTACAGAGAGATTTCATCTTTTATTCATTTGTCTTTCCTTTCTATCTAAAAATATTAATCATTTAATTTCATATTTTAAAAATTATCTTGGAGACCCTCACTGGGGTTGTTTAAGGGAGGTTAAGTAGGTGCTGGGATATGCCCTGCAACTTAATCTGTGGCCCAGTGAAATAGAGTTATGAAAGTCAGAGCAACTGGAGAGAACTCCAGGCTGAGATCACTCATGCACACAGAACTCAGGGCTTTGGCCCCTACCTGAAAACTGTGATGAGTTTTATTGTCATTTAAAAAGGGTAAGTCACATATTCTTATTCCCTTTCTCAGATGAGGAAGACTGAGAAGTTAAATGACAGTGAAAAATGGGACCAATGTGTCAATCCAGCTGCCCGTGTGTTTGTGTGATTTCACACGGTCTGCTTCTCTACCCCATTCTCTTGTTTGTGTCTTTTCTATATCCCATGACTGGAAGGTAAGCATTTCAAGACCAGTCCTTGTGCATCTGGTAAACCATGGCCCCTGACAGCTATAGTGTGGCATTTGGTGCCTCATATACACTCAACATATATATGTTAAATGAATGAATAAGTGAAAACTTCTGGCAAAGATTTATGTGATAACAATAGCCTGGTAGCTAATAAAGAACTACATAGCATATGTAAGTATATATAACTTTATGTACTAAATCACCTGTTGAAACTACTTTCAAACTCCAGATATTATTATTTTAGCCAGTCATGAATTTTGAACACATACCTTTTATGCCAACACCAAAACACATAAAATTTTAGAACTATGAAGTTAGTAAAAGAGAGATGATTAAAAACTATCCCAGATTATCTTGCTAATAGCTACAAAAAAAGAAAAACTGAGGAAGATAACTCCAATGGTAAGTAAATAGTCTATATTTGACTTCAGACCAAGATCTAAAGTTGTCTTCATGTTTAACTTGGGTCTGCTTTAGAATTCCAATTTAATCACAAATGGTGGCATAAACATGTGCCTTTGAGAGCTCTTCTTACCAGAGAGGTACTTAGCATGCAAATCTATGACATAAATTTAGTTTACAAATGGCATGCAACAAAGATTGCGGCTACATCTCATTCTCTAGTCACAATAGATGTGAAAAAGATAACTAGTTAGTGAAATAACTATAATTCAAGTAGAAAACTGACATAAAGTCTCATAAGCTTTGCCAAGTAGCTTTACTTTTGACAGTACAGAGATCTTTATACAGATATATCTTTTGGTTCAGTGACAGTTTTACAAGAATAAAGGATGGACAAGAATTAAAGTGCCTTTGGGTAGTTAAATATGTACAGACATAGTTAAGAATTCTTTCTCTTCTGCTGTCCCCTAATTTCTATCAAATGTCAAACCTATTGTATACACGGAGAGTGAGTCCACAGCATAATATTTTAGGATAGAATCCAAGTTGTCCTCACTTAGTGTTTCTAAAATCAGGGGATAGAAGGTCACATAATATTTAAGAAATCATCAGTCTTCTCACTTGGGAAATATTTTGAGTTATGCATTATTGTATTGTATTTTTAGTGCATAGATGCTATGCATTTTAAAAAGATGGTGAAATTGGGTAATTGATTCATCTTTGTATTCACACCAAATATAAGTGGTAAATGGAACGTGATCAGAACTTAAAGTAGATGATATTTGAAATGCACTAGAAAGATAGTCATTTCCAGATAAAAGGAACTCTGATAAGCAGAGTTAACCACAATTAGCCACCAGAGGAAAACTTCAGACCTCCAAGAAGTCCTTTTGCCTTTGTATGATTTTATGGTTTTAAATGGAAGGGCTAGAAAGGCCTTTCTTTAGATAATAAGCTGCAAATTTAAAAAAATTAAATTAGAAATAAAATGTGCATGTGCCAGGTGTGATGGCACGCACCTCTAGTTGCAGCTACTCAGGAGGCTGAGAGAAGGATTGCTTGGGCCTGGGAGCTCCTGGTTGTAGTGTGCCATGCTGATCGTGTGTCTGCACTATTTGGCATCAACGTGGTGACCTCTCAGGAGTTGTGTATAACACGGTTGCAAAAGAGAGGTGCACTGACCCAGGTCAGAAATGGAGCAGGTCAAAATGTGGATGTGTAGCCTTAGCATTTATATTCTCAGCATTTTATATATAATATATGTATTTAATATTTAGTGTTGACAATACAATCACATTGTCAAACTTTGAAAACCTGGACTATGCTGTCAGATCAACTCACCACTTTTCATTTTATATGCAATGAAATGAAGGCCAGATGGAATTTTATATATGAAAAGTTATGAAAGTATCCATTTTCATGCAATAATAAATAGAAATGTAAGGAATATTCTTCCATGATTACTTTGTAATTAACTGAAATATTTTTGATGTGACTTTGAATACCTATCCTTTAATTTATAAACTATCACAAAACGCCTATTCTTTAAAACACAGTTGGATAAAGAGCCATGGAATTATGAAATTATTTATTGATGTGAGTGAATAGACATTGTTTTCAACTGAAAGTCAATTTATATTGACTTCCTAAGAAATGAAAACAATTTAATTTTAGAGTTGTAGAATTTCTCCTCATTTTACATATATAAATATCACTTGTAATTTTTAAAAATTTATTGAAAATACTAGGAAAATTGGCATTAAAATAAGGAAGAGCATGACTTCGGTTGCAAAATTGTTTTTATTTTATTAAACTTATAAGGAAGATAAGATGTAGAGATTTTCCTATGATTCTTAAGTGGAAAGTGTCTTAATTACAGGTTTCTTAAACTATGTGGGTCAAATATAATAGATAACATCTACTGGAAATCAGAATGAGTTGCATTTTGCCAACAGTTAAAATTTTCAAAGAGTTCATTAAGCATTACACTGAATTATTCCTTTGGCAATAAAAGCCAGTACAGTGTCATTTTACTGGCTGTACTATTCTTGTAAATACACATAAAGATTTTTTTGAAGTAAATTATTTTGAAATAAAAACACAATGTGTTTGAAATTAATTCCTAATATTGTAACACAAAGTAGCTTAATCAAAACGAGTACATTTTAAAGTTGGCAATAACAGAAAAACACAAATAAAAAGTATTCATTTCAAGATTCACTACTCTTCTTCCTCCAGCAAAGCGATCATTGTTGTGTACGTGTGTGTGTGTGTGTGTGTGTGTGGTGTGTGTTTGTGTGTGTTTCTCCCTGATGCTGAGTGCTCACCACGGCAGTTAATTTCTTCATGGACTGTGGTGCTTTGCTGCTTATGAGCTGAAGCTGTCAACTGTGATTTTTCCAGTTGAAGCACTGTTACAAGCTAACATGCTTCGCTAGGCACACAAAACTTGCAATATAAACCGATGGCATTCTGCCCTTTGCTGCCAAGGGTTCCTAAGTTACTTTTTACAAGTATTAGTCGTTATCGAATACTTTGAAGTATTTCCAAATAACACTCCTTTTTTTCCACCCTATCCCCCCTAAAAGAGACGGTACTTATTTTATTCTCTTTCAAATCGTATTTAGCAGCAGAATAAAGGCTTTTAAATGCACCCCTCTCAACCAAAAGGGGACCTCTCTCTCAAGCCTATTATTCCACTCCCAGGTACTGGAAAGTGTTTTCTAGTTTCTGTTGTTGCAAACATCATGGGTGCATATCAGGCTTAAGCAAGCTCATCAGAGAGACCACCTACTTCCAAACTCGGCACTTTTGCCACAATACCCCACAACTGACCCCCATCCTAGTCTTTTTCCAAACCCCTTCAGTCACCCCTTATAGATCTATAGGAGGAGGAACTCGAAATAACAATAGGGTGAGGCCAGAAAACAAAGAGTGAAGCTCGGGAATAACGCCATAGGCAGCTGCCAGGACTATGGAGAAATGGAGTCTCCCCTGACTCAGGGTAGTAGCAACTATCACCTTCCAGATGATGGTTGCTGCTTGGGGAAGGCAGCAGGTCTAGTCTTGCAAGACCTTCATATTTCTCAAGAGAAGCTACAAGCTCTGGATACTCATGGGGCACTTCTCAACTTCTAAAAGCAGAAACACAGCTAACTGTAATTGTAAACAATCCTATGTGGGCTAAGCAAAACATGTATTTGTAATCTCGATTTGATCAGCAAAATCGCAGAGTTGACACCGCCCTCTTCTTCCAATTCTTTAAGCAGCTAGAACACTGCTTCATATTTAGTTGATAATCACTAAGAATCACGAATAAATTTACATAAACTATACATGCATGCAAATATATGCATATAAAATCCAAACGTGTGTATACACACACAAATGTATAGGTTTGCCCTTGTGCTTCAAACCTTGCTGTTTATGGAAACGTAAGACAGGCAAGTTTTATGGTTAACACAGTTCACATTTCCAGCTTTACTCTGAAGAAACAACTAAGTTTTTTTCGTATCAATTTTTAACAACTTGACAAACTGTAAAGGAGGCTGCAAAGTATCTGGTCTGTAAGGTCATTAGTACTCTAATACTTCCAGTAATGCTGTGAGGAGACGACGAACACAGCTTCACCAGGAATGATCTTATAAGCTCAACTTTTATAAAATAAAAAAAGAAAAGAAAAGAAAAATAGAGGTTAAAAGTGCTTGCCTTTTAAAGGCTTATTTTGAAAGTCTTCCTTCCCTGACCCACTTGGGAAAATTATGAATGTAATTCACTTGAGTAGTTGAAATTTTATATGCAGCACAAATGCAAAAGGGTATGAGAAGGAGCAGCAGGAGAAAGAGAGAAACAGGGAGACAGAGATAAGAAAGAAGGAGAAGAAAATGGAAGAAAAGTAGAAGGAGGAAGATGAGGCAGAGGAAGAAAAATTAAAATGTGATGAAATCAGATCAGATGTGTCTTTGTTTTGAGACTGAAGCTATTTTCAACCTGCCCAGATGATCTCAAGCTTTATTTATATTGTTGTTTGTCTATAAACAGAAAATAACCTATTTCCAGCTATGTGTAGTGTTTCCTTACTCAGCTTTTTACTTTGTTTTGCTGAAAAACACCTAAACTCCTTTATTTCCTTTTTGGGATCTTGGGACTCGCACAAGAGCACCTTCACAGCAAGGTGCAAGTGGAAAGCACAACCTGAAGTAGTGAAATATGATTCAAATAGGATTAAACAAGTGGCCCTCACGACATGCAGACCCTCTTCTGTCCTGAGGCTGGACCATGCCTTTTGTCATTTTCTTTCCTGCATCTTTCTCATGTGTTAAGCACCAAGCTCAGCTACTCAAGGGCCTTTTTCATTTTAAATACTAGAGAAGTCCCATTTCTTTACCACGGTGTGGCTGTATTTTGCTGCTTTTTCATTACTTACAATAAAAATGATTCTTCTGTTTTTTGCTCTGCAACCCAGTTTGTGTAACTGTAATAGCCTGATTCACCCACAACCAACCATATTTTGTGGTCTACTCTAACTGAGGGGGTCTTCATTTTCATACGACTGGAATTTAAAAGTCTATCTGACTAGGTATAAAAAAGTATCCATTTTCATGAGGCATAGATAAACATGAAGCAGTCATCCCAGGATTTTAGGTTTACTCTATGACTAAACTGAAACCCTTCATATTAAAGCTTTCAAATTTTACAGGAATGTTTGAGGAGCAACAGAAAATTTGCCAGCTTTCTAAACCGCCAAACTCCACTTCTATGTCAGTTGAATGTAACTAGTGAATTAGTTCTAAGCAAGATATCACAGCGACTTACAGCTCCGCCTCATAGATAAGGCACCACAACTTTAATATGCACCTAAAAGAAATTGCTGCAGTAACTTTAAACTTCCCTACCAGGCATCTTTAGCACTAAGGAAGGAAGAATGCTACATAAATCTCACAAGTGGTAGAATGAACACATGGCCTGAGTAGATATTATTCACAGTGGAAAGGCAGTCACATATGTGCCCTGAAGAAACATCATCTAAGTCTTGTTCTGGATTCTCTGACCTGATTTGACTAAATTAATTCCAACAAGGAATTTCTTTCCCTGAGACTCTTCTCTTGTCTCTAGCCCCAAATTAATAAGAATAACAAAGCACATCCACAAACCTAATCTTTCTTTTATTGGAAGCATCTTTGCAGACATTTATACACAAGCATTTTGTCTGATTTACAGATAAGAACATTGCAGCTGTGAAGTATGTGGCGACTCCTTACTCCTTTGGCCAGGCCCCTGGCTCCTGGTCAGCAGGAGCTGAACTGCAGGGCTCCAGGGGGAAGGCGGCTGCTTTGTTCTAACCTCACACAAACGTTTCAAAATAACAATGTTGGCGGGGCACAGTGGCTTAATTCTGTAATCCCAGCACTTTGGGAGGTCAAGGTGGGTGGATCACTTGAGGTCAGGAGATAGAGATCAGCCCGAGCAACACGGTGAAACCTCATCCCTACTAAAAATATAAAACTTAGCTGGGTGTGGTGATGCATGCCTGTAATCCCAGCTACTTGGGAGGTTGAGGCAGGAGAATCGCTTGAATCAGGGAGGCGGAGGTTGCAGTGAGCCGAGATCACACCATTGCACTCCAACCTGGGCAATAGAGAGACACTCCATCTCAAAAAAATAAAGAAAGAAAGAAATAAATAAAATAAAATAAAAATAATAATGTTGAGCATGTTCCAAATATATTACAAAATGACATGCCAATTTCTTTAAAACTGGTTTTATATTATTCCACCCTTTCTATGTGGCAGTTTGTAGCTTTTAATGGTTGTGAATCTAGGCACAACACGATTAGAACTATTATAACCGTTTTAATAAAAATTAGTAATTTTGAAAAGACTGATAAAATTATACATATTTATAGTGTACAATATGATGTTTTGATCTACGGGTAGATTGTGGAATGGCTACATCAAGTTAATTAACATATGTTAGTTAACATTACCTCACTTACCATATTTTTTTGTGGTGAGAACATTTAAAATGTACTGTATTAGCCAGGCACAGTGGCTCACGCCTGTAATCCTAGCTCTTTGGGAGGCCGAGGTGGGCAGATCACAAAGTCAGGAGTTCGAGACCAGCCTGACCAACACGGTGAAACCCTGGCTCTACTAAAAACACAAAAATTAACCAGGAGTTGTGGCTGCATGCCTGTAATCCCAGCTACTCGGGAGGCTGAGGCAGGAGAATCACTTGAACCCAGGAGGCAGAAGTTGCAGTGAGCTGGGATCGTGCCACTGCACTGCAGCCTGGGCAACAGAGCGAGACTCCATCTCAAAAAAAAAAAAAAGAAAAAATCTACTCTATTCACAATTTTCAAGTATATAGTATATTGTTATTAACTGTAGTCACTGTGATGTATAATAAACGTCTTGAACTTATTTCCAGGTTCATTGCATTATTCACAATAGCCTAGATATAGAATCAAGCTAAGCGTCCTTCAGCAGATGAATGGAGAAAGAGAATGTGGTATTTATACCATGGAATAGTATTCAGCCTTAAAAGAAGGAAATCCTGTCATTTGCAACTACATGAATAAACCTGAAGGACATTATGCTGTGTGAAATAAGCCAGGCAAAGAAAGACAAATACCACATTATCTCACTTATCTATGGAATTTAAAAAGATTGAACTCAGAGAAGCAGAGACTAGAATGGTGGTTTTTTGGAGCTGGGGAGTGGAGGGATTAGGGAGATGTTGGTCAAGGATATAAAATTTCACAAAGATAAAAATTAATATCTCATGAGAACACATAGGCACATAGAGGGGTATAACACACACTCAGGTCTATCAGACGGTAGAGGGTAGAAGAAAAGACAGGATCAGGAAAAATAACTGTTACTAGGCTTAATACCTGGGTGATGAAATAGTCTGTACAACAAACTCCCATGACACAAGTTTAAAACAAGCTTGCATGTGTATCCCTGAATTTAAAATATAAGTTAAAAAAATGGTATCTATGAATAAAGTGCCCCTTAGAGTCCCAATAATATCCATGTAATTGATATTAGTGATTACTGGTGTTTGCTTATGTTTCTGTAGGGCAGAGGTCAGCAAATATTTTCTGTAAATAGCAAGAGACTAAATATTTTAAACTTGTGGCCATAGAGGCTAACTACATAGTAGTCGTCACTACTCTGTTTTTCCCATGTAGCATGAAAGCAGCCAGAGACAAGGCTACACAATTGGGTATGGTTGGGTTCCAGTGCAACTTTATTTCCAAAAACAGAAGGTTGAAAGAATTTGGCTCACAGAGAGTAATTTGCCCAAGCTCGCTCTAGGGAATGGCATTCGTGATGACATCAACATCACTCTGAATATTAGCATCAAAATAAATACGGGAAAGTCCAGAATAGAGACAAGAGAGAAAAGTGAGAGGAGTTGGAATAGACACTTTACTGCAAATACGCCAGGTCCTTGATTGTTAGGTTCTGTCTAGCCCCAACCTTCTCACTTATGGGGTGTTCTAAGTCATCATTACAGAGCACAGACGACACACAGAAAGACCAAATCAGAAGGACCTTGAAAGTCGTTGTATCCACCCCACTGCCCTGCTTTCATACTACTGAGACCTTGAAGTTGTAAATGTCGAGGATGTAAAGAATTTAGAACGATAATTTCTGGTGCATTACTATTTCTTCTCTATTACCCTGACCCAGGTGGTTTTCGAAGAGTGTTTTCTATAAAGGCTTTTTGGCTTTGTATTAGGAATAAAAAATCTTAGTGGAAGGGTAGAAAGTCTTTGGGGAGGAGGAGGCAGTGATTAATCTTGAATATAAGCATAATTTTACCTTTGGGAAGGTGAGAAAATTAGAAAAGCTAACAAATTTAACATTTAAATATTCTTATTATCCAATTTTGTGATAGGTGTTTTATATATCATTTATCATATTGACATATCTGACATTTAAAGGACAAGATGTTCAAAAATTCTAATTAGTTGAATGTTTTTTGCTTTACTTCTTGAATTATGTAATCACTTACTTATCCTGTGCTATATGGATAAGCATTTCCAACGAATAAACATTTCTAATTTATGCTTAAAGATTACTTAATGGCTACTAAAACTCTATTTAAAATTTGTTTTCTTTTTAAGTGATTGGCTAGTTTTTAGGTGATTTCAAGTGATTTGTTTTAAGTAATGGTTTTTTAAATCATAAATTATAAAAGGTATAATCTTATTTGCCTTGCAAAATGACTTATACCTTTAGATATTTAATACTGTATTGATTTTTCTGGAGAAGAAACACTGATTGGCTCAAAATTAAAAGGACCTCTTGAATGACTTCATGGAATTTATTTACATTCCCCAAGTAGAGTTGTGATGTACAACGTAATTTATTTATCATGGGTAAGAAAATATAGAGTAAAATACAAAAACAAACACCTACAATATTCTAATTTGTAGGATCATTGCAAGGATTAGATGAGATTATTATATACATAGTCATCGCTGTGTCTGTTCTCTAGATGAGAAGGCTGGGTTCTGAAGCTAAGTTGACCAATGAAGGCATGTGAATTGGGTGTGGATTTGATTCCAGGCCCAGATGAGTGCAAGGACCCTCTCTTTTCTTGACTCTATTAGTTGTTCACCTTCAAGGAAATTGTCAACTTTTCAAATTTGCCTTAAGAATTTGAAGAGGTCTCTGAGACAGTTCCTTTTGTGCTAAAGAATGTATAAGTGCTGCTTGTTGTGTACATGTTTTGCAACCAGTTCATTTTACTAAATCGTCCTTAAGGAAAGAAAAGTCCTATTTTTATTAATGTATTCTGTTAATAGTCTCTATAAAGTGCCATGGATTGCTTATTTTTAGTGGTTAATTTTGCTTGAAGCAATTAATGTGCTTCAACTTTTTATTCATCTATTTTAGAAAATTTGTGTGACATTTTTCCAGGTACAGTTGACCTTTGAACAAGATGGGGGTTGTGGTTCTGACTCCCCATACAGGTAAAAATCTGCATGCAACTTTTGACTCTCCCAAAACATAACTACTAATGGCCTACTGTTGGCCAGAAGCCTTATTGATAATAGTCTATTAACATGTTTTTTTACTTTATAAGTATTATGTACTGTATTATTACAATAACATAAGCTAAAAGAAAGAAAATACTATTAAGGAAATGAAAAAAATTCTATTGATTACGTGAAAGTGAATCATCATGAAAGTCTTCATCCTTGTCATCTTCACATTAAGCAGACTGGGGAGGAGTGGAAAGAGGAAGGCTTGGTCTTGCTGTCTCGGCAGTGGCAGAGGCAGAAGAAGATCCACATTAGCGTGAACCATGCAGCTCATAACCAGGTTGTTCAAGAGTCAACTGTATATTCAATGTTCATTGACCATGTGAAGTCACGCATTTCTGAGCTTCTGGGGAAATGGCAGTAGATGATTAGGAGGCAAATGAAGTTTCTGCATTGATGACTATCCCAGCAGCTTCTTGGAAGAGGTTGTCTGTACTGGTTTTCTGTACCAGCTGAGTTCATTATCTGCAGTTCTCTCCTCAATCAAAGCTTGCATAGCCGTGGCACACCAAAATGATTACACAAGATTATAACTCACATTATAAATAGTAATACACTATAACAGTGAATGTAATGTGTCCTGTCTTAAGATATTTATATTTTGAGTTGGTAAAATCGCACATTTCATGAGACGTGCATGTTTGCTCAATATAGAACCAACACAGTAGTAACAACATGACACCAACTACCAAATTATGTAATGATGATTCTCACTATACTTATCTCCACATTTTAAATTATTTGACCATATTTAACTGATTATGCTTTTTCCACAAGACACAAAACAACTAGAAATTAAGCATAAATACCAATTATTTTGGTATTCCTGGAAATAATAAAGCTATCCATTTTGTCCTGACTCTTTTTAATGAAAATCTTGGGCAAAATCAGAAAAGTACAGTTTTATTCTGTGTCTACTGTTGCTTCGTTCTATAGCCTTCTTCACATTACTGCTGTGCTCTGCCATCAAGTACCCCAGGCACTATTTTAGCACCCAGTGCAGGCATGCTATTGATCAAACCTTGCATCTTATAATTTAGACCATGTTTACTTAGAAAGTGATCTATGAAAATAAGGCCTAACTTTGTAAGAGCTTTTTTCAAACACTTCTGACATAAATGATGCAATGAAAAACATACACTGGAATGATGAGAGCCAATGGAAGATGCCTTCACCTGGCTGCTTTCCATATTCTATGCATGTGTAGCCACCACCCTTCAGATCTAAGGATGCTAGCCTGGAACCATTAGAGCGGCTGCTCTGGTTTTTCCAGTACCTTACTCTGATACCAAGGTTCTGCGACGTAGATTCAAGGCAGTCCCCAGAGGAGGCGTAGTCCCTTCTGTGTGATACCAGGTTCAGCCCAAACCTGAAACCCCTTTGGCCTCCTGGCTGTTCCCCTCCACCTCCTCTTCTGACTGAGTCTTTGACTGGGTGCTTCAACGATTAAGCCTTGCCAATATCTCAGCTTTTCTGCAGCTCAACCTCTCAAGATCTCAGCTCCTTATTCTGTGTGCTTTGATTTATTGTTTTAATAAACCACATGAGGAAGAAAGAAAAGTCCAGTTCCGTGACTGTCCTAGATAGGAATATATTAAGTGTCATGTTCAAAGATCCTCAACCATTGTCTGAAGAGAAGCAGTTCACATGCCTTTTTAAATCACTGGTTTATCATTAAATGTGCGTGTATGTTTTTAAAACCTAAGGAGAATCATGCAATAAAACATTTTGTTAAAAAATAGAATTTGTGGATTCTGATTTAAAAAGATATTTGCTAAACAGGGCCCTGTCCTAAGGTCACCACTACATATTTATGAAGAGTCAGGATATTTAAATATAGGCTATAGAGATGAGAGACAGAGAACTTTCAAGTATATCTTAATTAGGAAGCATTTTTCTATTAATATATAACTAAACATCCACTTAGCTCTGAACCTCTGGTCCACACTTTGACAATTAGTACTGTCATTCTCAGTGACAGGAACTGTGATTTGCTCATTTAAATTTACTTTAAAAGATCTAGTGGGTTGATCACTGTTTTCAGTCAATGGTTCCTCACAGAAACTGTCAAATACTCCTCCAACTACTCACTCATGCTTTAAATATTATTTGCCCCCAGTTGTCATCATGACAAAAGAAGGTTATTTGGGGATTTCTTATATAAGTCTGATTGTACTGGCCCCATTCTGTCCTGAAAAAGTTAAACTTTTTTTAAAAAACCCAGTAGGTGTAAATATGATTTGTATATCTTATAGCTAAATGTTAAAATGATTTTGGTGAAGGAATCAGATTAAAATCCCTGTAGCAACCTGTCCCGATAATTCTGAATATTTGTTTCAAACACAAATTTAAAATCTGATTTTTCTAAGTATCAAAAAAATTCACTCACCAGTTTAATTTGTCTTAGCTGTTACGTATTTGTTTTCTTAACCATGTTCTCTCTGTATGCATAATTTTAGAAATTCACAGAGAAATAATACCTAAGTCTAATGTTATCTTTAAATTCAGTGGCCCTTACATATCTCAGAAAAATTCTTTTCAGATCACATCAAATTAAAGTGTGATGATAGGCTATATCTCTCAGAAAACTTAAAATGAATTGATTATTGCATAACATGTATTCATTTAACAAATTTTTGTTAGGTATCAACATCGCTGAGCAAAGCAGGCAAGATTCTAGCCCTCATGGAAGTTACAGTTTCATAACATAAGGATACTTTCAGTCAGGGTTGTTATTCTTGCCAGTGAGAGAGACCCAAGTCAACAAACTTAGAAATAAAAGTAGGATATTTATTGACTTACAACCTAAATGACCATCAGGACAGAGCTGCAGGTGGCTTCAGGGACAACCACAAGGTTCATTAGACCATCTCCACTTCTCTTACCTCCAACTTTGCATTTATCCTTGTCAGCTTCGTACACCAGATGGGAAATATATTTCCTTTTTACTTCCAATTCCAAATATCTTGAAGGAAGTCTCTGACTGGCTCAGATTTGGTCATGAGCTAAGCCATGTTCTCAGAGGCCAGCAACTATACTTAGAAAGACATATCACCTAATCATTGATAAATATGTCATTACAAATATGACAATGTACAGGGCATCCTAAAAGCTACAATAGAAGATCAGAACTAATGTGGAATGGAGGGGAACTGCTCAGGGAAATGAAGTTTGAGATGAGATGTGACAGATGAATAAAAATTAACTAAGTACAGAAGTTTGGGAGGCTTTGAAGCCCAAGGCCAACTCCAGCAGAAGGATGAAGAAGGAAGAAACATGGCGAGTGGGCTGGAGTGATGCAAATGAGAAGGGATGGGGAAGGAAGGGATGGCTGAGCAGTAAAATCAAGGCTCCACAGGCATGCAGGTTGCAGATCCTGCAGGCCTTTGTAGTTACTCCAGAATGTTTTTTTTTTTCTCAGACCAATGGATAACTTATTGTGGCAAGCTGATTTGCACTTCAAAACCATCACCATGACGGATCATTTGAAATTGGATTGGAGGAGGAAAAAAATGAGGTGGAGAAATCAGTTAGGAGGTTATTACAGTAGTCTAATTGAGAAACTAAGCTTGAACTGCGGAGACAGCATTGAGGATGTTGCTGGGGATGCTATGCCTGCTAAAAGGCACAACTCAAAAGGATGTCTACAGATTTCTCCATTCCACCCCAGGCCATGGTCTGCAGCCCAACCATGCAGTGTAACCTGGATGTGCCCATCTGCTACTGGCTTCTCTGCATCCCCATCTGCTTCAGCATAACTCACTCCACAACTCCTTGAAATCCACTGATGCAGAAAAGAGTGAGAAAGAAAGAGCTCTTCAGTGAGTATTCATCTTTAATCTTCTTATTTCCAAGTCACTAAAACCAAGAAGCTATGTTCTTTGTTCTTTAAGTCAAAGTTCTGACTGAATCTTAGTACAGCGAAACTGGAAATTCATGACTATCCCCGTGGATACAGTGCTAGTCTCTGTTCCAGACCTATGTTTGGAGAGGTTTTTAATGTTTTCTTTTGTCCAATAGTGTTATATTATTGCTGTTTATTAAGTAGAGTTTAAACTAGATTTAAACTTCTCATTTGGGTTCTTATTATGTGAAGGTTTCTGTTGCTATTGTTGTTATTGTTATTTTAAGGTAACATTTGTTTTCCAAATGTATTTTATTAGGGCTAAAGGCAATATTTCAGCTAATTATTGGTCAACTTTCCCCCCAAAAGTAAATATACTAATTAGAAACTGATCAAAAATAAAAATAGTGAATTCACATTATCTCAAATAGGGTGTTCCATAGTTTTATTACAAACGAACAAAATCACAACAGAAAATAAATGTAAACCTAGTATTATACAAATTCTATAAATTATTAACAAGTTTCGTAATTGTAATAAAATAAAAGGAAGCCACCCATTCATCAAATGACTCAAACTTTGTTAGTCTAAGTTATAACTATGTCATTCAAGCATGATAGCAAGTGACTATCGATAATTACTGGATTATCACTCAAGTCATTTCATGGATATTATTTTATGATTTTCATAATTAGTAACACTGAGTAGATTGTAGTTTTTGAAAAAGTATATAATTTAAAAATTGATGTGAATTGGCTAACCTCTGTAGTCATACCCTTACCAAAAATTACGAAATGCATATAGAATGAAGATGACAAGTTTGAGTATCAATTAGAATTCATTAAAATCTCAACATTTTGTGTGAAAGCTTCCATAAGACATACAAATATATATAAGTGAGGGTGTGACCAGGTCATTAATTACAATGTATAGTGTAACAAATAATAAAGAATTACTTTAATGATTCAAATAAGACAAAAGTACAAAAATGCAATTTTACAAGTGTAGATTATAATTATGCGATCCAGAGCAGTATTTGATTAAGTTATTCAAAGTCAAGAATTCAACTGGAAGGTTTAGATCTATAAAAACTTCACTGAAATTTATTATTAAATCTGCCAAAGTTTTAAATAAAACATTTTGATGTAGTCAGCAAGTCTAACTATTTTACCACTTACACTTCTTTCTCTTATTTTTGTGTTTATATAGGCTAACAAATAGAAACCTAGTTATATCTAAGGAACTTTTTCAAATTCTGCAGAAACAATTCGAATATCTCCCAATATACTGTACTTAAAGACTTATCACTTTGTGTTATAATTATTTGCTTACTTCCTTTTTCAGCAGGTAGACATAGTTAGAGTGTTACTGTAAATAATTTCTTTTGTAACACAAGTTCATCTGTGGTATGATTAAGCTATTCTTACGGTTTTACATTTTATTTTAGAACAATAAAAAGGACCATGGCTACTGATGACTCTGGATAGAACCTACTGTGTTTCTGGTCCCTGAACCAAGCAGGAGAGATTCTCTCTGATCTCTATTGTATTGACAAAAATACAGACTTAAAAATTGACATGCAAAGTGTAGATAGTACTTTAGCTCAAATACATAAGAAATAGCTGAAGCACAAGTTAAGAATTCACACATTGATGGTGCGCTACAAAACACAGTATCAATAAAATAGTTGGTAATTTGAAGGTTTATTGCAGATATTAACAATATGAAATGAACACACACTCATCTATTAAGAATATAAGTGGTACAGTTGCGCAATGTAAATTGTATAAAATATCATTATATATGAACATTTATGGAAGATCTTCAACTTCTGAGGGAAATTCATCTCTACATATAATACTTATAATAGTTATATTTATTTCATGCCCTTAGTTGAAAATAAAACACATTTTCATATTTTGTGTTTTGTGCTTTTTACATTATAGCTATAAATATAAGAAATATATTTCTTAAATACCAACCTTACACTGTGACCAATCAGGATATGAAATTTTTTTTTGCATAAAACAGGCTGGAGATGTTACTTGGCAGTGATGTAATAAAGTTTTGTTGGAGGAGATTTTTAAGAAAAATAGCTAATAAATTACACTGATTTGCCCAGATTGCTTTTTACTGAGAAGAAATTCACATCCACGTAAACGAGAGAACATATCTTGCAACATTTCATGGAATGAAATTGAAGCCAAAGGAAAATGCAAAACACACGAGGCAGATGTAAATTATTCATCACGATAAGCAAAATATCCTCAGAACCCATTCATCAGAAGGTAAACCATAAAGATACTATTTGAACACACAATTTATATATGTGAGAAATAAGCATGCGCTACTCTACAAAATCAGCCACACTACAAGTGTTCCAAGGAACAGATTGATGGGGTATCAAATAAATGTCAAATCACAAAATATTGTGCCAGGGGCAAAAATGAGGGAACATAGAAGCCTCCTCTCTGTCAAGTTCATTGACCTGCCCTAGCTGCCTTTGTTCTTTTCCATTTCTCCCTAATCTACTTATTTTTATTTTTATTTTTTTATTTTTCTCTGCCACCAGCTCTGTTACTTGCCTAGTC
This sequence comes from Piliocolobus tephrosceles, assembly GCF_002776525.5. Lineage (NCBI taxonomy): Eukaryota > Metazoa > Chordata > Mammalia > Primates > Cercopithecidae > Piliocolobus > Piliocolobus tephrosceles. The sequence continues at coordinate 135,263,227 of NC_045441.1, read as the reverse complement.
TTTGGCCATATTGACTGAAAAATGAGATGCTGATTTTTAGCCTCTGTCTGCCCTACTGTCTTGGAAATAAATACAATCCCCTGCCCTTTTATTCTACAAAGTGATTTCCAGCTGTTAGCTGAGCGGTGGGGAGTATGTATAGAAAACATTAGGAAAGTTACATAGACTCAAGAAAACTACAAAGTAGTATTTTTCATAGTCCTACGTGTGCAATGAAATTTAAATAGTGCTGTTTGTTCTTCATTTATAGCCCTTTACCTGACTTCTTAAATGTGTTCTGGAAGACTTTCTGGTTTGCTTGTTAGTAATTACCATCAAGCAATACCAAGTCACTAAAATTATGACATAGATTGGGTGAGTTTGGGTTTGCCATTGATTCCAAAAAGATTCTCAGTTTTTAATAATCTGCATGCCATCTTCTGTAAAGAGAGAATTTCCTTACTAATCCAAGAATTTTCAGGTCACTCCTGCAAGGTTATTCAGGTGCATGTGCCCAGAGTTTCCAAAGTTGTCAGTCTCTGCAACTCCGTATTTACCATTAACTCATTTTTCAATTTCCTGCTAAGCTTTCCCAGGGCACAATCAACAACTAATAATTAAAAAGCTGATTCTAGGCACACATAATGATTACATTGTTAACTTCTCATTCAAAGCTAGTTATCTCATGGGCCTAAAGAAAACAACCCCAGACTCTCACTTGGTATGTCTTATGGGACTTTTACTCACTATTCTCAGCAATTCTGCAAAAATAGAAATTTCCTTTCCGAAGATCACAGCCTGTTCCTTCTCTCACTAACTTTCACTATCTAATTATGTGACAGCCTTACTTCTCAGTTCTTTTGCTGATAAGAGATTACTAAAACAACTTGAATGTGATGACTATCCATGCTTTCTTTTGCATCCAGTTCTTATGCCTGTCTAGTTACTCCACCTGAATATATTTTACCATAGCAGAAACAAGGTCGAGGACAATACATATTAGTGAAGAAAATGGTAATTCCAAGAAGTTTTGCTGCTTCCCAGCCTCCTTTTTTTCATATTTTTTTTTACTAGAATAGTTTTCTCCAGTTAACTCATTGCACAAATTCAGGATTTTACTTTCAGAAGTTTCCGTGAATAGTTAAGAGTCACTCATAGCATGATGGAACAGTACAGATGGAGGAAATTGTTGTTCGCTATGGTAGGAGACAGGGAGGGAGGGAGGTTTGCCTCAGGAACCATACCTAGCCCAGGGAAGAGGGTTCTCTTATTAAAACTGGACTTTTTCTTCTAGTCTTTCCTGGAACCGCAGTTAACCACCTAGTTCTGTTTTCCCAGAAAGACTCCATGAGTGTTATAAACCATGCTATTTAAACAAAATTAGTATAATAATTGTAGGACCATCTCAAAATAAGCAACGAGCAAAATTTATTTCTCTTCTTAGTTAAGGAACCTGAAGTAGAAATAATAGAATTAAGATGAAAACAAGTGTTGCAGGAACGTGGCAAGGGGAGAGCCCCGTACACTGTTTATAAGAATATAAATTACTACAGCTTTTACAGTAAATAATATGGAGTCTTTAAAAAATAAAAATAGAACTACCATATGGTACAGCAATCACACTTCTAGGTATATAGTCAAAGAAACTGACCTCAGTATGTTGAAGCTATATCTGCACACCTATGTTCATCAGCGTATTTAAAACAGGTAACTTTTAGAATTAACCTAAGTGTCCATCAACAAATAAACAGATGGAGAAAATATGGTATATATACACAGTGGAATAATCTTCAGACTTAAAAAGAAGTAATTTATGTCATTTGCAAATACATCGATGAAGCTGGAGATCATCATGTTAGGTGAAATAAGTCTGGCACAGAAATACAAATACAAAGATCTCATGTATAAGTGGAGTCATAATAGGGTCAAACTAAGAGAATCATAGAGTAGAATGCTGTATACCAGAGACTGGATGGAAGGGATGAGGTTTGGGGGCGATGTTACTCAAGGGATACAAAATTTCAGTCACAGTGGGAATAAGCTCAAGACATTGATTGTATATTATAGTAATTACAGTTAATAAAAATGCATATTTGAAAATTACTAAGAAAGTGTTCTCATTATCCAAAAAATATTATGTGAGCTAATGCATATGACAATTAGCTTTATTTATCCATTCGACAATGTAAACATATTAAAACACAATGTGGTATACCACAAATATATGTGTGTGTGTATATATATATAATATAAATATATATAACTTTGTCCATTAAAAAGTTCTTAAAGAAAAAAAATATATTCTGTTATACAAAAATAACTATCAGCAAACAAATGAGTAAAAACATTTATATTTAGTAGACGAAAAAGAAAGTTCAAGGCCAATCTACCTACATATGTTATTATGACAGGATAGAAAATAGAAATCCATATTTTTTATTAAATATTAAGTATTTCAAAAAGAAATGTTTTCTAAAATTTTAAATTCAGAAGAAAAGTATTGATTTCCAGCCTCTCCCTGCCCTGGTGGGCCTTAAACTTTTACAGGCCAAATATATATATATATATATATATATATATATATATATTTTAGAGTAAGCAGAGAGACCTAACTAGTTTAATATCAAGAGACATATTTCAAAGTCCAGAGAATATAAAACATAGTCAGACCCAGTTTAGTCTTACTCCAGAGATGAGCTACTTCTCACCTACTAGATGTTTATCAAAGCAGTGTATAGCTTCATGATTTAAAATTCAGAAAAACATGCAATACAAGATTCTGGTTGATGTCGTTTGGATGTGTCCCCACCCGAATCTCATCTTGAATTGTAGTTCCCATAATCTCCACGTGTTGTGGGAGGGACCCAGTGGGAGGTAATCGGGGATTTCCCCCATACTATTCGCATGATAGTAAGTTCGCATGAGATCTGATGGTTTTATAAGGGGCTTCCCCCTTCACTCTGCTCACATTCTTCTTCTTGCCTCCATGAGAAGAACATGCTTGTTTCCCCTTCCACCATGAGTGTAAGTTTCCTGAGGCCTTCCCAGCCCTGTGGAACTGTGAGTCAATTAAACTTCTTTACTTTACAAATTAGCAGTGGGAGAATGAACTAATACACTAGTATGCTAAAAAAAAAAAAAGACAAAAATTTTGAGGCTGGGTAAAGGTGCTCACAACTATAATTCCTACACTGCACGGCACTTTGGAAGGCTGAGGCAGGCGGATCGCTTGAGCCCAGGAGTTCAGGACCATCCTGGGCAACACGGTGAAACGCTTTCTACAAAAAATGCAAAAATTAGTTGGGTGTGGTGGTGTGTGCCCGCAGTCCCAGCTACTGGGGAGGCTGAGGTGGGAGAATCGCTTGAGCCCAGGAGTTTGAGGCAGCAGTAAAACGAGATCACACCACTGCACTCCAGCCTGTCCAACAAAGCAAGACCATGTCAAAAAAAAAAAGTCTGTAAAATTTTGGTATCCAAAATTAATATTGACATAGTTCTATATAAAATATCTTAGTTATTCTAATCTTCCCTCAAATTTTGTTCTTTCTCTTTTGGGGCTTGTATAACAATGGATTATTCCTACTTACACACTGGCATGTCTAAAGTAATGTAAACTGGTATTGGGTGTAAATTTGGAGGGGTGTGTATTTCCAGATATTTTGAAAAACTTCGTTTCAAAATCATTTAAACTATTGGAAACATAAAGAGTAGAGATAATTGGAAAAACAAATATGTTTAACTCCATAGGTCAGTCATAACAACTCCTTCCTCATCATCTTCCATGGTAACTTCCACAAGTAATATCTGCAACTTTCCTTTGAACCTGATTCACTGTGTGGCCCTGTTAGGTTAATTGACCTTAATGTACAAATTCATAGACATTAAAATAACAAAAAACCATTTGAATGACATCTAGGCAGGAGAAATAACAGGCAGTCAACAATAGCCTCCTGAATGGCATGTAACTACAGCATGTGAAATGACCAAGGATCATTGCTGTCATGAGCAAATGTGGTAAATGTGGTCTCTGGGAAATGTGTTTATGTAAATCTGCAAACCAATCTACTTACAAGGAACTGAAAAGTCAAGGCATTTACCATTATATGTGGAAGTAGATATGTCAATCAAGAGAAAATGGACCCAGAATCAGTTTAAAATGCTATTAAAGCCACTGGGTCTGAAATTTTCAGAGAGCATGAGGCCTCTACAGTGAACTACAAGTATTAGTCCATCTCTTCATTCTAATTGGAAAGTAAAATAATGGAGGTCAAATACAGTTTCAAAGGCAAGATTATGGGAAGTTCATTATAAATTGTGCGAAAAAATGTACTGTATTAATCAAAGGATGCAATAATGTATAAGCTTCTAAAAAGTAGATTGCTGTTTCTCAGATAAGAATTAGAAAGCATATTTTCTTATTTACGAATGTATCAAAGGAATATTTTACAAGTTAAGTATTATTGTTATCACTCTAAGCAAATAAAAACCTTTTTTCTTTGTTTCAGTTACCTAATACATATTTAAAACATAAAATATTTAGCATGCTAGTACTGATCTAAGAGGAAAGGTCTACATTTTGCAGGATATTTATACACACATGCACACACACACACACACACAAAATAGTCTCCAAAACTAATAGAACCCCAATAAAGAAATAATTTCCAAACTTTAGCAAAATGTTTGTGTAATTATAATGCAACTTTTAATTCTGCAGCATTGCTATTAGCATATTAGTTCCACAAAGCATTTTAACTGACTTCATTGTTGACACAGAAAAAACGTCCATTTTTTAATAATTGCCTAATCAAGCAAACTGCAATTGCAATCTATTGTATCTTTGATAATGCTTTATAATTCTAACCTATAATTAATAATTTAGTAATAGTAATTGAAATAATAAAATAAAAACCATAAGATTCATTTAAAAAATACAATAGATGCTGTCTTTTCTTGCTCAATATCTTATTTTAAAATATTGTATGATTACTTTCTCGCTCCCCGGCCATCTTAGCGGCTGCTCTTGCTTGGGGGCCGTCCCGCACCTGAGGCAGGAAGATGGTGGCCGCAAAGAAGACGAAAAAGTCGCTGGAGTCGATCAACTCTAGGCTCCAACTCGTTATGAAAAGTGGGAAGTACGTCCTGGGGTACAAGCAGACTCTGAAGATGATCAGACAAGGCAAAGCGAAATTGGTCATTCTTGCTAACAACTGCCCAGCTTTGAGGAAATCTGAAATAGAGTACTATGCAATGTTGGCTAAAACTGGTGTCCATCACTACAGTGGAAATAATATTGAACTGGGCACAGCATGCGGAAAATACTACAGAGTGTGCACACTGGCTATCATTGATCCAGGTGACTCTGACATCATTAGAAGCATGCCAGAACAGACTGGTGAAAAGTAAACCATGCAAAATTTTCCTTTAATAAAATTTGCTTGTTAAAAAAAAAAAAAAAAATTGTATGATTAAATTTAGAATTTTTATGAAACACTAGAAAAATGAAGTATGCAAGTTAGGAAAGTTGTTGCAATGTTGTGAATAAAATTATACATTTCTTTCTGAAAGGAAAAGAGCACATTTATGAAATATATTTTGTAAAGTCTCAACAAAACCTAGAAATTAACTAAACACTATTTCTCCCAGAAAACTGAGCAGTAGAAATATTATTTGATACATGTTGCAGTATATTTTAAGAAATGATCTATCATGTGTCAGGGCAGGGATGGAAGGAAAAGAGTGTGATAATTGAATATATTGAGCATTTATGCTGTGCCAAGAACATTCAGGAATATTAACTTACCTGAAATTTGCAACAGTACTGTAAGTGATAATATTCTCCAATTTACAGAATGATGCAATTTAAAACCTTAGTGGTCCTTAAATCTGCCTTTCTGAGGTACTCATTTTGGCCTTTGCTTATAGTTGAAACTATATACCTATCCATCTAATCTCTCTCTCTCCTATCTGTCTATCTATCTATCTACCTATCTGTCTGTTGTCTGTCTATCTAGATCATCATTTCATTTTATTTTATATTCTGCTCCTACATGGAATTCATAGTTGTGCTGCTATTTATGAACTTGTCAATGTAATTATTTACATCAAATGCACCTTTTAAGTGTCTTGATATTTACTGGCATTAATCTAAGGTGATTTAGAATATTAGCGCTGAAGGTAAGCACGTGATTCGTTCAATTCATTTTCCATAGCAATAGTTATAAACTGTGATCTGGGAACTATTTAGTGCCTATTTCTAGGGATGAGGAATACTGGGAGAGGAGGGCTCACCTAACCCCCATCCTGAATAGGGATGCAACAAAAGAACTATTTAGCATTATTATGTGTGGAGCATATAATGGGTACGCAGTACTATCTGTAAACTACCACTTATTTGAAATCAAGAATAATAAAATGGCTCCCCTTCTCTCTGATTCTGGTGAAGTAGTTAAGACTCTGGCATTGGACTCCCTGGGTTTGAATCCCACACCCACCACTTACTAGCTCTGAGCCTCAGATTCCTTAGCTGTTAAATAGAGGTGATAAAAGTTTCTATAAAAGATACCTGCACCCAAATGTTTATTGCAGCACTATTCACAATGGCAAAGATATAGAATCCGCCTATGTGTCCATCGGTGGAGGGTGCGATAAGGAAAATGTGGTATATATGTATATAGATCATGAACTATTACTCAGTCACCAAAAAGAAAGAAATCGGGTCTTCTGTGGCAACACAGATGGAACTGGAGATCATTATTTAGGTGAACTAGCTCAAAAATATAAAGTCAAATACAACATGCTCTCACTTATAAGTGGTAGCAAAATAATGTGTACACATGATCATTGAGAGTGGAAAAATAGACACTGGAGATGCAAACAGGTGGGAGGGGGTGAGAGATGAGAAATTACCCAATGGGTACAATGTACGCTGCTCTGGGGATGGTTATAATAAAAGCCCACACTTCACCATTATGCAATATAACATGAAACGAAACTGCACTTGTACCTCCAAATCTATAAAAAAAAAAAAAGAAAAAAGAAAAAGAAATTTGACGTCATAAAATTTGTGTGAAATAACCATACTAATATTAGGCGTATAAAGCACTTAGAACATTTTGTAATACATACAATAAATGATATTTTGATTATTGATGGGGAGATAAGACAAACTACAAATATAGGAATTAAAGTAAACTTTGATTAAATACTCTCAGTTTGCCTCCTTTAACCTCTGTTCACTTAACCTGAAAATGTATACAGGCCAAGGTCATAATGAACCGGTAAACAGTAATGAGAAATAAAACATTGTATCCACATTTCACAGTCTCCAAAAAAGACTCTATATTTATAAAATGTGGAAACTAGTCTTGTGCTCTGGGTTGAGTAATAAAGGATAGACTGAGATTCTTCCTTGCAAGAATCCTGATCCAACTGCTAGCAAACTCTTAGATCTGTCTTATCTTCTATGTATCTTTCAAGTCTGATATAACATTATTTAAAAACTAGCATTTAGTTACCCACCTCTCCCCTAGCACTCCTTTATTTCATGACTATTTCCATTGCAGGTCTCTACTTTTCTTTCCTTTAGTCAGGTAATCCAGATGCAATTTCAGATAAGCTTATCTACACCTAAATAATGCCCATGGCAATCCACATAGTGTACTAACCCTGGCTCTAAATCTCATTCTTCCAAACACAAATTGCCATGGGTCAGCCAGAATGCTTCATACACATCTATCAACTCCTTTGGATAAAGCAACGACAAGCAGGCTTTGAAAAGATCTGAAGAAAACTAGTTGCTAACTGGCCAACTGTTTCATAGAATACCTGCTAACAATACATTTTTACTCCTTCGTCAACAAATATTCCATTTATGTTACGCTGAATGTACACACATCTTTGAACAAAAGGCAGAGGCTACATGGAGATATACTTAGGTTTATGCCTCTTTTAAATTACTCTATCTTTAAATGATTATATTTAGTAAATTTTTATGCATTCATCATTCAGAAAAAAAGGAACATTTTCTATAAGGCTAACCAGGAAAAAAAAAAAGATTAAGCGGCATTGCCTGTCAGCTACATCTATGAAGACATTCCAGAGAATTAAGCAAGTATCAAGAGATAACAAACTAAACAAATGAGGCCCCAACAGGAGGCTTTCAGCTGCACTGGAGGATCTACCCATCCCATAGTAGCTTGAGTTAGGGAGGCTCCATTAGAGAATTCCAAAAGGAATTAGATACACTGTTTCAGGTCTATATCAGCAAAGTAGGGATAAAATGTTGTAAAGGCGAACCATAATTCATCCCCATTCATTGGTCCTATGAACCTCACAACACAAGACACCATCATGGCTACAGTAAGCTGCTTTATCAAGGTCTCTACTGCCAAAGAAACATTTCCCAAAACCACTATAAATGTCACTCCCAGGTGGATATACTTATTTATTTATTTAGCAACTCTTAGCTGGAATGAGGCATCTATTGTGTCATACCTAATATTACTTTGGGGGTGAAAACTGTGAATATGTCATTATGTTTCCAGGTGGGAAGAATATGAAAGAACTTTGTCACTGCAGAAAAACACTTCAGTAGAAAAATTTCTAAGCACCTGAGTAGAGTCTTCTCAGTACAGGTGCTGTTAGCCTAAGTATTTGACATAAACTATTTTGTGGAAAAATGCTAACAGTGTATGCACGTTATCAGTTAGAAGATTTTTCTTCTAAAATAGTGCTTTCTTCAAAAGCACTATTTTCTTCATTTCACTGATGCTCCGTCCTTTGGAGGCTGTGGAGATGAACCCACAGACACACTTACTTGCTGTCATTGGTCTGGGTACCACGGTTGCCAGTAGCACTGGATTCTTCTTTCCCCTTTTCTTTAACTAAATCTCAAATATTTTGCAAAACTCTGAGTGCAAATGATTACTCAGCAGTCACTTTCTTTCAAAGGAAGATTTGAAGATGATTGGAAATACTAGCCTGAGGATGTTTTCTAAGAGTCTTTATTTGAAGGCACAATTAATTTCTCCCACACCTCAACGCTTCCCAAACTCATTCCTTCTTCAGTCAATGTTAAGAAACTGTTCCAAAATCAGGGAGAAAAGCAGAAGAAAACATACATTGTTGTGTGATGCTTAAGGTTTTACTAGGAAAGAGAAATATTAACCATACAAAAGAAGGTTGCAGTTACCAGAATGAGCATTTAGTATTATCCAGTGTCACACAAATTCCAAATATTTTCTCCAACATCTGAAATTTCCACTTTCTTTCTCTGTGCTTTCAACCGGAAAACAGAAATTTTATCTGAAGGAGAAATATGAATTCTGATTTGGTCAAACGTTTAGAGGATTATTTGTAATTAATTTTGATTCATCCTTCTTTACACTTTACATCATTATAATGCACATTCCACTTTTTGGTTTTGTTTGATTTTTTATTTGTTTGTGAAACATGTCTACTTTTTGATACTTCTCAGTGATATTACATCATTGATCATTATGAAGATATTATAGAAATCATAAAAATTATTAATGTCATAAGCTATTAGCGTGTATTATTTCTCAAAATACCATGAAATATTTATCATTATTATTAATGGCATTTAAAAATTGGGAAATTGAAACTTAAGGCATACACCAATCTCCAAGGTGGACCTTAACCAAAGTACTAAATTCTAGGTTATTCAAACATACCTGCACAAAAGTTTTTAACCATTATCATATAAATACATATGATTTCTCAAAACTACTCAACAAAATTAATTAAAAGCAATTAAATTGGTAAGAATTTTTTTTAACTTTTATTTTAAGTTCGGGGATACAAGTGCAGGTTTGTTATATAAACTTGTTTCACGGGAGTTTGTTGTACAGATTGTTGCATTACCCAGGGATTAAGCCTAGTACCCATTCATTATTTTTTCTGATCCCCTCTTCCTTCTACCCTCTATTCTTCAAAAAGTCCCAGTGTGTGTTGTTCTCCTGTATGTGTCCATGAGTTCTCATCTTTTAGCCAAAAAAAAAAACAAAACAAAACAAACAAACAACAACAACAAAAGCATGTCCTTTGCAGGGAAATAGATGGAACTGGAAGCCATTATCCGTAGCAAACTAATGCGGGAACAGAAAACCAAATACCAGAGGTATGTATTTTGTTAAAGTGAATTGATAGTCATTTGAACTTTTGACTAGAAATTAAAATTAGCTTAGATTTATGCTTAATGTATAAGATCAAAGTTGGGGCTGCAGAAAAGAAGTAAATCATTAAAAATATATTTGACTTCCATTTAACAAGACATACTGGACATAAATTATTTCTCCCTCTGGTAATATCATAAAACTATAATAAGAGTAATATAAACCCACAAAAAACACACAGGAGAGGCTATAGTATATAAGATATGAGGAGAGATGTTTTGAAAGATAAAAAGCAGATGGTTGGGTTGTAGAAAAGCTCAAATCGTCTAAGTGCTGACGATGCTCCAGCACAAAAAGCAAGCCTTTCTTCCGACAGAATCACAGCGGGCTGCTTTATCAGTTACCCCAGATCATGTTTATCAGTCACTTCGTCCCTGGATCACTCAAGAAGCAGGCATCACATTTACTTGTGATGTCCTTTTAATTATAGAATATCCCTAGCTTATTTATCTATACAATATATAATAATCAATATATATACTAAATATATACTATAACATATATTTATGATATATAATAAAATGTTTTTGTTTTTGTTTTTTTGACAGAGTCTCACTATGTTGCCAGGCTGCAGTGCAGTGGCATGATCTCGGCTCACTGAAACCTCTGCCTCCCGGGCTCAAGTGATTCTCCTACTTCAACCCCCCAAGTAGCTGGGACTACAGGCGCACGCCACCACGCCTGGCTAATTTTTGTATTTTTAGTAGAGGTGGGGTTTCACCATGTTGGCCAGGATGGTCTCGATCTCTTGACCTCTTGATCTACCCACCTTGACCTCCCAAAGTGCTGGGATTACAGGCATGAGCTACTGTGCCCAGCTAAAATATGTATTATAATATGTATAATAATATAATAATATGTATTATTTTATTTCATGAATAGCATACTTGAAGAGTTTAAATGAGTTGCTTTGTAGAATTTGCCACAGTCTGGACTGGCCTGATCGTTTCCTCCTGATTAGGTTTGGTTTGCAGTCCTCAGTGGGTCTCATCTTACAGTCCATCGTGTCCATATGTTCCATTAGTGGTGATGCTAAGTTTGATCACCCAGTTAAGGTGGCAGCCTATTTTCTAATGCCTTGTACTATTTGTATATTTACTAAAAGTAAAATATTTACTTTTTTAATTACTAAAAGTAAATTTACAAGTATTTACAAAGTAATATGTACTTTTGTATTTGCATATTTACTAAGAGCAAATTATTTACTTTTTTAATTACTAAAAGTAAATTTACAAATATTTACAAAGTAATACTACAAAATTACTTTTGTAATATTTACTAAAAGTAAAATATTACTTTTTAACTACCAAAAATTATTAGGCAAGTTTAGGGTGAGACCAGAATATAATATGAAAGGCTGAGACCAAAACTAAAGAAATATGGGGCTGGGCACTGTGGCTCATACCTGTAATAGTAGCACTTTCGGAGGCCAAGGTGGGAGGATCACCTGAGGCAGGGGTTTGAGACCAGCCTGGCCAACACGGCGAAATCCCGTCTCTACTAAAAATACAAATTTAGCTGGGCGTGGTAGTGGGCACCTGTAATCCCAGCTACTTGGGAGGCTGAGGCAGGAAGAACTGCTTGAACCCGGAAGGCAGAGCTTGCAGTGAGCTGAGATCTCGCCACTGCATTCCAGCCTGGGTGACAGACTGAGACTCTGTCTCAAAAAAAAGAAAGAAAAAAAGAAATATGGCTCAGAGGAAAGATAATGCAGGCATCATAAAAACGTTACATGTATAAAAACAGAACAGCTGCTATAGAAAAAGGAGGGAAAGGAAACAAACAAGAAAAGCTCTTATTTTAAAATAAAAGCTATAAAATTTAAAATTAAAAATAAAAGTTGATATGAATTGGACAAAATTTGAGGAAAATTTCCAGCAAGAATAACAAAAAGACAAAGACAGAAAAAAGGATAGAAAAGATAGTAGGAAAAAGTAATTCTAGGAATTCCAAAAAGAATTAAGACAATGGTGGAGGTAAGAAGAAGAAGAAAAATTAATAAAATTTTCCAGAACTTAAGAACATCAGTTTTTAGTTTTGAAGCAAAACCAGAACACACATGTCCTCTTTAGGTTTATATAGGGAATAAAATAGTGTGTGTGTGTTACTATTTCCTACAATTTACTCCATAATAAAAATAATGTTGTGCCTGATTTTTGCTATATTGGCATCTGAAAATAAGTCAAGCCTTTTGTGAATATAATAATTTATAATAATCATGTGACAAAGATGCTGTTAGGCTTAGTAAACTTAGAAATTTTATAGTTTTTGTTGTTTTTTCAACACTTGCACTATTAATTTGCTTGGGAAGCCAGTTCTTCTGAAGTCAGGCTCCCCTGCATGTTATGTGACTTTTCTTTCCTCTCTAGATGCCTGTCTCTGCATCTTCTTCTGACAACAGACTGAAAGGAGCCACACCAAGGTCTACTATCAAGCCAGGCACAGAAAGGCAAGCATTGCACATTCTCACTTATTTGTGAGATCTGAAAATCAAAACAATTGAACTCACGGACAGAGAGAGTAGAAGGAAGGTTACCAGATGCTAAGAAGGGTAGTGGGGGGGCTGATGAGGAGCTGGAGATGGTTAACGGGTACAAAAACTAATAGGAAGAATGAATAAGACCTACTATTTTATAGCCCAATAGGGTGACTATAGTCAGGAATAATCTACCTGTACATTTTAAAATAACTTATAGAGTGTCATTGGATTGTTTGTAACTCAAAGGATAAATGCTGGAGGGGATCAATGCCCCATTGACCATGATGTGCTTACTCCACATTGCATGCCTGCATCAATATATCTCATGTACCCCATAAATATATGCACCTACTATATACCCACAAATATTTTTTTTTAAAGATAGAATCTCACTCTGTCACCCAGGCTGTAGTAGAGTGGCACAGTCATGGCTCTCAGCAGCCTCAACCTCCCGGGCTCAGGTGATCCTCCCACCTCATACTTCCTTGTAACTGGGACTACAGGCACGTGCCACCATGCCTAGCTAATTTTTTATATTTCTTTTTGTAGAAAAAGGGTTTTGCCATGTTGCCCAGGCTGGTCTCAAACTCCTGGATTCAAGGGATCCTCCTGCCTTGGTCTCTCAAAGTGGTAGGATTACAAACGTGAGACCTCATGCCAGGCCAAAAACATTCACAAGAAGAAAAAAATATATAATAAATGTTAGAAATTTAAAAAGAAACAAAAATAAATCAAGAGAAGATGCCAAAAGCTTTTAGAAAATCCAAATAAAGAACACACACACACTCATGCACACACATGATATAAAACAATCAGAACTCAGAATAGGTCATTTAAAAAATAAGAACAAATACAGAACACTGTAAAATAAATACCTTTAGCATCAGCATCCTGAAGAAAAATTATTTTTCTTTAGATGCCTAGATTCATCGAGAGGAAAGGTAAACTAATGGCATTCTTTGGCATACAAGTCTCAGAATTTTGTCTACTGTGTGCACCCCTTCTTAGGAAGCTAGTGTAGGCTCTTGCCTCAGCCCAGGAGGTTGAGGCCTCATTTCTCCACCAAAATGAGAAATAAAACAACCAGAAACATAGATGCCAAAGAACAAGGTGGAAAAGAATATGCACAACCTGATGGAAATATAAGTCCCATCCACTATGCGGTGGGGTTTGGCCACAACCTGTCTATTTTTGAACACATGAGCTAAGTCTTACGGAATCAACTCTTCATGAAATAAGAAAGCAAGAATAAACATATTACTTCATGAAACTGACCATTTGTGCTACCAAAATGAGAAACTTCTAGGAATACTTGCATCCTCTTCCAAGGTCTACCCATCTGGAAGAAGTAGAGAAGAAACAAATGAAAGGAAATAATGAATACACGAACTGTGAGACACCTCCAGGGCTGAAGGGGAGTAGGCTGTTCTAAGCTTATTTCTGTGAGTCACCTGGGGCAGCAGGCAGCTGACAAGGATCTTGAATGTCTGCTTTTGTCCTCTCTGGTGGTTTTGGGTAGAATAGTTCCTGCTCTAACTATGACCTCCAGTGCGGGTGTTCTGGAAGTTAATTCAGGAAAGCCCAAAAGCCCAAAACCTCTCCCTTGGAAAGTAAGAAAAACACATGGGCATTATTCACTTCTCAACTTCCTCAAAGATCAAGGGCTGGTAAATTACAGGTTAAAAGATGTTTTCCTCAAATTCTGCTTTCCTAAAGGAGGCTTGACTTGGGAGTGCTTTTCGTAGGGTGGGGGTGGGGAATGTGGTTTGGGGTTTGTTTTTGGGTGACAGTGTCTTTGGCTTCTCTATTTTAGGGGCATTCTCCCTTCACTTGGTGAGTTCTTGAAAACAAACAAGAACATGAGTCCAGCCTTCCATCTATCTCAAACCATAACCTTAAAGGAAAACGTGAAGGTATTTGAGGGACAGACTGTTTCAAAGAGGAAATAACATGCTAGATTACAGATTTCATGAATTACATCATTCTCTGAATCATTATATGATTCTGCTAAAATTTTTGGCAAAGAACTAATGATACAGAGAAAATATAGCCAATATGAAAACGAGGCAATTATTTACAATAAAGACAATAACAAGTTATGTAAAACAGAACGTGGGCCAGGCACGGTGACTCACGCCTGTAATCCCAACATTTTGGGAGGCCAAGGTGGGCAGATTAACTGGAGATCAGGAGTTCGAGATCAGTCTCCAACATGGTGAAACCCCATCTCTACTAAAGTACCAAAATTAGCCAGGCTTGGTGGTGCATGCCTGTAATCCCAGCTACTCAGGAGGCTGAGGTAGGAGAATTACTTGAGCCCAGGAGGCAGAGGTTCCAGTGAGCCAAGATCATGCCACTGCACTCCAGCTTTGGGGACAGAGCCAGACTCTGTCTAAAAAAGATAAATTAATAAAAATAAAAAATAAGGTGAAGTTACAGTATTCCAAGTAATTTAATTTTAAACAGTAGCTATGTAACCAAAATAATGTGAGCATTGAACATTGCTTTAATTCAAACTTTTGATATATTCTATAATGGGACAAATGGAGGAGAGGATGGATAAGCATGGGAGTTTAGGTGTTGGAGGATAGAAAGTAAATACATGTATAAAATATATTTATTCAGAAATACTAGTAAATATATTTTATTTATGAATATAAGAGTAAACACCAGAAGAAACAGCTAAGAAAGTGAAAGCTTTTGACCCAGGGAGCAGGACAGCAAGTTGTCCTGCTGGGGAAAAGGCCAGCAGAGGATGAGGCCAGAAAGTCTGCTATTTTTCACTGTAAGCCTGATTTAGTACTATCTGATTTTAAACTACTTGTATGTGATATGCTTATGAACACAAAATTTCAATAATGAAAGCAACATTCTTAGCCATTTACTACCTAGAAGGTGGTTTACTTTTTCTGTCCTTTAAAACAGCTGTAATACAATGACAGCTTACTATAGAAACTTCATCCAGGGAAGGATAGAGTCAAAAATCCATTACTGTAAGCATTTTAAAACATATATCTTTGCAATGGAATGAAAACTATTTTAACTCTTATATTATGAGAGTTGTACATGAGAAAGCAGCTGCTCTGAAACCCCAAGGGATCAGTGATCAGTGGATCTCCAGCCGTTTGGTTCTCCAGTGTGGAAAGAGCAGAAAAGCAAGAGTATCCCTAATTATAAATGGAATTTAGGTGAGAAGACCAAATAAATCTCATCCAACTTAAAGTACAAGAGCGATTACTCGGCTTGACTTTAAATTATCTTTTGTTTTATTTCACATTTTGAAGTGGTTGCACTTAATCATAAGGCATGATGTGAATTAACTATTCCTAGCTGAGTTAGAAACAAACATTCATATATGCCACTTTATTGGCATGTGTGCATATTCTTTGCATTTTATTTTGTTTCGTGTTTTTAGTTACTGGTTTTAAAACCAAGATAAAACCAGGATTATTCCCCTGGGGCAGCAGTACTGAAGCCATGACTCTGTACAGGTGGGAATACTGTAGGGAAGTAACTTTGCCTAGGAAGTAATCCCTAGGCAAGCC
The DNA here is from genome assembly GCF_002776525.5 of Piliocolobus tephrosceles. Classification (NCBI taxonomy): domain Eukaryota; kingdom Metazoa; phylum Chordata; class Mammalia; order Primates; family Cercopithecidae; genus Piliocolobus; species Piliocolobus tephrosceles. The sequence continues at coordinate 135,247,028 of NC_045441.1, read as the reverse complement.
CTTTAGGACTTTTCTAGCCCTGGAAGAGCAACAAGATTACAAGCAATAGGAATTATGAATAATTTTATATCAGTAGAATAAAGAAATTTTAGAGCTGGAAGGAAACCTAGTGGTAGAAAAAAATGGAATATGGTGATTTGATACAATGGAAGGGTGCAGCACCACCTGGATCAGTGAAAAGTTGAGTTCAGCATAACAAGTATATGCTGAGCCAATTTGATTTACAATGTCTAGTCTAGTGACTGCACAAATAAGGACTTATTCATTCACCAACTATACTGAAGACCAACTATGTTTCTGGCTTGTTCCAAACACTGATGATAAAATAGTGAACCAGATCATCCCATTTACTGCCCTCAATTATTGTTATGCTCAATCAGGCAAATAAACTATTGAAGTGTGATGACATTATGGTAGGAAAAGTAATAATTACATTGAAAAAAGACTAACACAATCAAGGAGTCAAAAGGCCTTTCAGAAGACAAAAGGCATAGTCCCTACTTTAAACCCAATTCTGTTTCTTCACTGAGGAATATGTGTGTATGTACAATTTATTTTTAACCACTACTCTTGGCTGCCTGTTGTAAGAAACATTTTGCATACTAATAAACTGATCAAGTATGAAGCACTCTTTCTCTACATAGGATTATACAATGATACTTGATTCAAAAAGATATAGGGAACAAAGACCTTTTGGTTTATTTTCAAATATTTAAATACTAATAAATTTAATACTTACAGAGGAAATAGTAGCTCGAAATAAAAACCAAAATTTTATATAATAAATTATAACTTGCGATTCTATTATTAAGCATTTGTCTTTGATGACTCAGAAAAGGCTAAAATTACCAAACTCCTTCAGCATGGTTTTTCATTTTATATATGCTGGGTATCTTCACTGCTTGATCAAATGTTTCAAGCTAGGAGTCTTGTGCTCCATTGAACTTTGTATTTCAAGAAGCAGAGATAATTTCCGTACAATGATAGTTCTAACAACATGATTGGGTTTAGAATAGCATTAACTTTGCTAATTATTCTGGGAAGAAGAGCACACAATTCACTTTACATATCATATTTTGCATTATTTTATTTCTACTTTCTGATATATTTCCTTGGGTATTTTCTAAGATGCTCAGTGAATTTCAGAGAGTTCTGTTTGTTCCTTTCTCGGCAGGAGACTTTGGATTCTCAGAGCCTTGCTTGGCCCATCTGTCCAAGCCATCTGAGCATGAGCCAAAGCTCACTATGAAATCAGTGACGCTCTTTTCCATTACAGCTAACAAACAGGCTGAGGGTAAGACTTTTCCATCCTTTAAGAAAAAAAGTAACCTAATTCATTGATACTTATTATGCTACCAAAAACCTTGCTGAGGCTAACACATAAAAAAGCCAGGGATACTGACTCTAGACACGATAACTCTTCCAAAAAAGGCATCTCCACCTTCATAGGGATAGTTAACATCAAAGTGAAAACAAGACTATTTTCCAAATGATATGTTGAGCTTTTGTTCAAAATGTCTATGGTCAGAATTTATCAAAGGAAATCAAAATCATAAAAACAAAACAGAAAACGGAGGGCATAATAAACATGCCAAGTTAGTTTCCTACCAATAAACAGTGGGAAATGTGTAAGTGTAAAGTTTGAAACTAGTAATTTGAAAGATCAGGTTCACTTACGTCACATTACAAAATGAATCTATATTAAATAATATCCTACAATTTAGAAAGTATGGAGTACTCAACATCATGTAGCTGAATTTTTTATGAAGTAAACAATATGTAAATGCAGGAAGGTATCCCAAAGTTTCCACCAGATCTTTTCATCAGAAATGCAGTTAAAAACCAGCTACCTGACTCCTACTTTGAGGATCTTTCCAGTATGCCATGCTGCTTGTGAAGTGATACACTGTATGTGAAGCTGCATTGAAGACCTAATGTTAAATAGATATTCAAATTCAGTTTATAATTTTTATTAATTGGATTGAAATTGATTGGAAAGCACATTTTAGCAGCCAAAGCTACACAGAATTAATCAGTCTATGCTACTGATGGCTTCCTTAAAATCAGCATGCTTGTGCAGCATATTATTTTTACATTTCAGAACAAAGTACACCGACTTCTCTCACAATCTGCAGCTATTTCACACATTCTCATTGTTTTCATGATACCAAATTAATCGATGAGTTCAGTGAAAATGCCAGCTATGCCAGAAGCCTTTACAGCTATAATGGGATTTCAAAAGAATGAAAGAGATTTTTGGAGAAAATTATCAGCAAAGGGGAAAATCATGTTTTTGTAACTAAAAATAAACTCATAGGTTACATTGGGAGTTAAAGTTCAAAGATTGTATATAGTTTCAAATTCTTCATCTATGCTTTGATATTTTTTAAAAATATTTTTTATGATTCCATTTGGCTATAGAATACATTTTTCTAGGTTAATCATAACTCATGGTAGCATAGTTCTAAAACATCTGAGTACAGTTCACAGCCCTAATGAGAACTGCTCACTTTATTTGTTTAAGCACATCCTGATATGGAGACTGGATTGCCACCTCTGGCTTATTAAGCGAATTATCCTATTTACAGAATTCTATGCATTTCCATGGTCAGGTTGGTTTCAAAAATTTTAAGTGTTACTTATCTATTTTATTTGTTAAATTGCTAGATGGAGCTACCCGGAAAAGTAATTATATGTACTTTATAAAGTAATTATACAATTTTGTTAATAGTAAGATTGGTGTAGCCTAGTGAACATTGCCGTAGTTTTCAAAAAACATCAGAAATTACCTTGTTTTCAAGCTAACTTCTCTATCAAAAATTAGATAAAAATGAAATAGCATAGGAAGACATTCAGCAAGTCAATACTTTCCCCAATTACTCTTCTTCCTGCCTATCACGAAAATTATTTTATTCCTTCCATCTTTTCGAGTACATTACCACCTTCCTTTTTCTATGCACCATTCTTTCTTGTTTTTCTGTTTGATTGCACCTGATTCTGCAATGTTAAGATGCAAACAGCTGGAAGTCTACGTGACATCTACTTGTTCCCCCACTGTATCCTCTTAGTTCTTGCCTCATATTCTTTCAGTCTACCCTTTACTTCATGCATTACTTTGTCATATGTTTCCAATAGGTTTAACCTGACAATACCTTGCTCAAACTTTGCAGAAAAATATCTTGATATTTTCAATAGGCTTTCTTTAATGCCACCACAAGGGCAACCTGAAGAAACCCAACCACAACTGCTTTATTAACAACATTCAAATTCCAAAGAAGTTATTATCATATAGGGGCAAACCTTAATCAGGGAATGAGGAGAGCTCACGGATAAATGCTGCCTTCTGGTTTTCCCTGGGACAGACATTTCTAAGGCACGGTCTACAGAACTCTAGGCAAGATCAAGCCCAGTGGACCAGCAGTAAAAAAACAAGTTTGTATGTATGTTTCCCTCCTTTTTGGTCTCTCTAGTCCTTTACTTCTGTCCCTGAGATTCCTTCCAAAAATAAAATGAATCTTATAAGCTTTTTCCTTTAGCTCTTCTTTCTGGTACCTGACTCTCTATGTAACTGATATAGGTCTTTGAACTTTTACAAAGAGCTTGTCCTCATAAAGCCCTGTGTCTAATCCTTGTCGGTTTATTTGACAAATATTATGTTTATGTACCCCATATAATATTTTAAGCACTGTAAAATATTAGCTCATTTAGTTCCCCATAAAAATCTTACAAGGTAGACACTGTTATTATCACTATTTTACAAATGAAGAAGCAGGCACAAAGAGTTTAAATGACTTCCTCAAGGTCTTATATCTGGAAAGAAGAGGAGACAGAATTCTAAATTTAGCAGTCTTTCTCTAGGATACATGGTCTCATCAAATTTAAAAAAGAAATTAATATATTTTTAATTAATTTGTAACTCTACTACGGTAAATCTTCAATAAGATCCTTATAGATTTGTTCTCAAATTTGTGAACAAAACCCTATTAGATTTGATATATCCTATGTGGCAATCTCAGGTCAACGATTGAAAAAGCATGTCCCAATGTGCAAAAGCTCATCGAATCTCTGTTTGTGACATGTTCACTGATATCTCATGGGCCAAAGCAACATGGTCAAGCCCAGAGTCATTGTGGGATGTGAATATATAAGAATGTGCATAGGAAGCAAGACTTTTTTTTTTGAGATGGAGTCTTGCTCTGTCACCCAGACTGGAGTGCAATGGCATGATCTTGGCTCACTGCAAGGTCCGCCTCTCAGGTTCACACCATTCTCCTGTCTCAGCCTCCCGAGTAGCTGGGACTACAGGCACCCGCCACCACGCCCGGTTAATTTTTTAATTTTTAGTAGAGACAGGGTTTCACCGTGTTAGGCAGGATGGTCTCAAACTCCTGACCTTGTAATCTATCTGCCTTAGCCTCCCAGAGTGCTGGGATTACAGACATGAGCCACTGCACCCGGCCACTAGAGATATTTTTAGTTTTTTTTTTCTTTGAAGTTAGTAACATATGTACTTATGTGTAAATACAATAAGAAATGATGCAAACAAAGAATACTTTGTCCCTGTTTCTCAACATGGTATACATAGATAGAGTAATGGGAAATGCAAAACAAATATCTGAAAAAATATTTTAAAAATATTTTGGTATGTTTAATACACCAGAAACTTTTTAATGATGGTTAAAGATAAGATCAGTTACTATGATGGCCAAGATCTTCAGAACATCTTTGGTAATTGTGCCAAGAATAATGAAAAGACAAAACCAGAAATGCTTCCAATGGTAATTTTGTTCTTCTCTTTTCTAAAAAGACAACATAAGTTACTTTTAGGGAAAAAAAAATCACTTCTAGTTTTGAAATTCTTATTTAACCAATCTCCAATAACACATTTTTATTGAAGTCCTTCATAAAAATATGAAATATAACACTTTTACTAATACTTCGAAATACTCAAATAAAAAAGCACTGCTAAACAGTAATTAAGTGTACTGCATCATTACCTTTTATGGTAGCTATGGGCAATTTGAGTGTATTTTTTGCAGTATACAGGGATATGCTCAGTTAAAATGCAACATCATTATGAGACTGATTGTTCTCAACATTTTCTAGGCAGAAAATTAATATTTTTATTCTCATTTAAGAAGTCAGCATTCTCATGAAGCACATTAAATTCAACTTACTCAGTTCTTTTTAAGTTACCTGAAAAGGAAAGAGAATGCACTTTCTTTTTCCAGAAAAAAATAATTGCAGAAAGTCTGTACATAATTTTAAAACAGCTTACATTTATAACTTCAGGCTCTGTAAGTGTTGATTATTCAGTCGGAAACAAATGCTTAGCTAAATTTGAAAGCTACAAAAAAATCCTATTATGGAAGTCATTTTTTTTTTCTTTTACAAGGCTGACTCCTCATTGCACTTTTGAAATTTATTTAAAATCTCAAGACGTGACCCAAATTATCATCCCACGTGCCTATAGAAAAAAGAATCCCAAGTGATCCTAAGAAGATTCTTTTGTCAATCTCTAGGTCAAACAGAGTTGGAGGAGGCAGAGGACGCTTCTTTGGTGAGAATGTAATGTCCAGAAGATGACAAACGGCAGTATTGGTTCCTCTCCTAACACAGGAAGAGTGAAAAATGGAAGCCCCTTTTCTATCTTATAGCAACTTAAAATGAGTAGCATTACTTATCACCAAATTCCTCAAGGAGTCTGAGAATGGAATAGGGAAGAAGTTGCCATTGGTCAAATACCCTAAGATAACAGAGTATTTCTAGGGTCTCATCTTCAATTCAAGATTTACCCTTTACTTTCTCAAGATTAACTCCTCAACTTTACCTCTGGAATTGGAATTTGACCTCAGATGCACCTTTAGGGTGAGAACACAAGTAGATGTCCAAGGTCTGTACCCCAATTTCCTCCCTGATGACATCCCTCAAATACACATGCCAAATAAGCCTCTGAAGCACACACACAAATTAGTCCTCAGTTGATTGGTCCAAATTACAATTTCTCCCTCCTCCCAAACAATTACCTTTACTCTTCAGTGAGAAAACATACTCAGGAAAGAGGCACCCATTTTGCAGAAAATACCAAGGTCCTGGGTACTAACAGCATTGGTTTAAAAGACACGTGCAGCGGCACAGGCTCAAGATAGGTAGGTCTCCTAGGCCCCATATACACTGTGCCCTGTGGGATGCAGACAAAGGAGAGCCAGAAAAGACCAGAACAATCTCTGCGAAGAACAGGGCTCATGACTGTTGCTCTAGTTGTTCAAACCAAGCACGGTAATTCTTGAGTTATTGATAATTCATGATTGTCCTTGTATTTTTATCTGTCTCTCTGCTTTCTTAATTTCCCTAAAATGATTACTTTGGGACCTAAAATGATTACTTTGCTTCAGCAAATATATAAGTAATCCCAAAGTCATCATTTTAGGGAAAACAAGAAAGTTTACTACTTCATTTGCCGTATTTGAGTATTGTGTTTCACATCATTTAGATGAGTAATATGTTAGAAATAACAATGAACACAAATTTGTTTCCCAGTGCTTGTAACATGTATGCTGTCATCTTGAGTCCATGGCTAAGGGTATGGGCTCAGATTGCCTTGGTTTAAATAGTAGTTAAATGCTGGCTTCAGGATGTATAAATTGGTTGATCTTAAGGAAATTATATGCCATTTCTACATCCCAATTTCCTCACTTCTAACATAATCATAGCAGTATCTATTTCATAGGATTCTTATAATAATAATATAAGATAATGCACATGAAGCACTTGGAATAGCTCCAAGTAAAGAGCAAAGTGAATGGTAGGTTTGTTGCTGTCATCGTCATCACCATCATCATCATCGTCATCATCTAAGGCAGTGGTTCTTGACTTTGCTGGCATATTAGAATTAGTTTGGGAAGCTCTACAAAAGGCAATATTTCAAACAATTAATCCAGAATTTTGGAAGTGAAACTCAAATACCAGTCATCTGTAATCTCACAACCAAGATTACTTCAGTTTCATGGCACTGCAGTATCATCAACACCTATTGTTCACCTGTTGTTATTTCCTGTATTGCCCTCCAAAACATTCCGTTATAAGTATTTATAAAGCACCTCCTCTCCAAGCACTGAGCTGGGTATGATGTATTGATAAATAAGACACATACAATGCATGCCCTTACAGGGGGAAAGGCAGAAAATAAACAAGGATAACAGATAATTAAGTACAGATAAGTATTATGAAATTTGCATTTAGAAAATAAGTAGCACAGTGACATAGGAATTGTGGATGAGGTAGGAGGTATTGACAACACAATGGTCAAAGATGATTTTGATGTCCTTGCTTCTCATTAACTGGTAGCTTGTTTGAAGTGCAGCATCTTGAGTCCCACCTTAGGCCTATGAATCAGAACTTGCATGCTATATTACCCATAATCCAACTTCAACAATTAATAACTCATGATAAATGTTTCTTTTATAGCCCCTGCCCTAATTATGATAAAGCAAATCTTAGACATCATATAAGTTTATCTGTAAATATATTAGTATATCTTCATTAAAAAATAAAGACTCTTATTCTAAGCTTTTAATTTGAGCAACTTGATAGACAGAGATAATGTTTACTGAGATAGAGAAGTTGGCAAGATAAAAAGTTGACCAAGTGGCTGCAGAGAGTGACTGGTGGTGACTGGGAGGGGACTAGCATTACTCCTTGGACATGGTACGTTTCAGATTCTCATTAGACAATCCAGTAGAACTGCCAAGCATGCAGTTGGATATATGACCCAAAAGATTAAGGGAGCCATCAGGGTCAGAGATATTCTCTTTGTAGTCATCAGTATATAGGTGGTATTTAAAGTAAGAGAGTAAATTGAAATTGAAAGGAGTCTAATCCTAGGCACTCAGCAGGTAGACAGCAGAAAACAGAAAAGGACCTTGAGGAGGCCAAGTAAGTAAGAATGAGACAAAATGAGAAGAGTGTAGAGCACTTGGGCTAAAATAGAAAAATTTTTATAGGAGAGAATGTGTCATAGTATTGTACGATTCAAAGTAAAAAGAAAGCACATTACTCTGTGATGAATTAGGCAACTGGTGACATCAATAAAAGCAGTTTAAGTGAGAAAGCCAAAATGGAATGGAAGTTAGACTTAGTGGAGAGCACCAAGTTTTCCTGAGTTTTATTGCATTTTCAATGTGTGTATCAGTCCATTTGTGCTGCTAAAACAAAATACCTAAGACTGGATATTTTATATAAGAACGGAAATTTATTTTCTCACATTTCTGGAGACTGAGAAGGCCAAGATCAAGGAACCTGCAGGTTTAATGTCTGGGGAGAACCCAGTCTCTGGTTCTAGGATGATGCTTTGAATACTGTGGCCTCCAGAGGGGACTAACACTATATCCTAACATGGTGGAAAAGGCAGAAGGCTAAAAGGGCTTAGCTAGTTCCTTTGAGACCTATTATAAGGATTTTAATGCTATTCATGAGGGCAGATGGAACCCTCACGACATAATCACTTCCTAAAGTCCTTACCTCTTAATAATAATAGTATCAAATTGGGTCTTTGGTTACAACAATACAGATTTAGGTAAACACATGCATTCATCCCATAACAATAATGTGTTCAGTAAGTCATGGGGCATGAGAAATATACCAAAGTCTGGGAATTATTTCTTCTTTAAAAAAATGTAAACTGGAAAAAAAAAACAGTAACAATAAGTGCAGATGAAATAACAGAAAATAAAAATAGCCAATATAGACAACTCTTACAAGACGTTTTGGCAGATAGAAGCCAAAAAACGAGGGAAGCTGAAAACCCTTATGGTGTCAAGTAAAGTTTTGTTTGTTTGTTTTACTGTTCCTTTTTTGTTTCTGGGTTTGCTTTGGATGAGAAATACTACAGCATGTTGTATTCTGAATATTCGGAAGAGAATGATTATGTAGAAGGGATGAGTAGTGAAGAACAGAGATAACGAATATATTAAATCTTTAAGACTCCAAGAGAGTAAGAGATTCAAAGAGCAAGTACAGCAATTAAATTTAAAAAAAAAAAAGAAGCCACAATTTTTCCCCCATTGTACCCAGAGGTAAAAAGCAAAGATTATAGATATGTATACCGGTGAATTCGTAAATTAGGTTGTGGGAAGTTTATGGTAGCTCTCTCTTATAGTTTCGTTTTTACTGAAACGTAAGGCAAGTCGCCAACTAAGAGAGTGGGAACCCCATCTTACTGGGGAGAGGTAGCAAGATTACCCTACAGTGCTGAGTGTCAACTTGGTGGCAGTTATATGCTCATGATTTTAAAGTAAAACCAGTCAAGCTGGTTGTCTGACTTTCTTCAGCAACCTTTTTTTCTGTTAGGGTAAAGGCAAAGAGAAGGGGAAGCTTTAACCTATGGGAGATTTTCCCACGTATCTGGCATACAATGATGAAGGGAGAGTTTAAGGGAATTTACATAAGAGTAAGTTATAGGAGATCATAAGAATTTCTCATTAGGAGGCCTTGCTTAATATCATTCAGTGTTGTATACTAGGTCACAAAATGAAATTGAATCTACATCTACATAATCAAGTATGTTTAAATAACTGACTTAAAGGGAAAAATATTTATTATTTCATTGTTTGGTTTCCTTTTTAAAAGCAATCAGAGTTATTCATTAAACATGCCCCAAGTCTCACAAAATTTGCCATAAGAAACTATAAACTGTAATAATAACTAATTATAATTCAGAGAATAGGAACTGTTAGATTCTTTACGCCAACAATCTTTTTATATTCTTTCATCTGAGGACTGTAAGACTAGGATTCATTCCAGCCTCATATTAGATGAATGTAATTCACACCACAAACAGCAAAAGGCACTCACTAATCCCCTCTCTGACAGGACTGGTGCTAAAGCTCAGTGTGTGGTTTTAGCTGGAAGAAGATTATCTGTGATTGTTCGGGTGAGTCTGCTCTGGTCTCCACATGTCTCTGCAGATGTCACAGAGGTTTATTCTGGCTGGAGTCCATACTTCTGCAATATGAGTGGTGACAGTAGTGCAGAGAAAAAGCAAAAGCATTTCTTTTGAACCAGAAAAGTAAAAGCATTGGTTGAAATAATTGTTGAGAGATAGTCTGGTAGCAGAGAAGCAATGAACTAGTTAGTCAATGTACTGTTTACTGAAACAGTGAAATGAGGGAAATGACATTGGTTTAAGAAGTTTTTGTGAACATGAGCAAAGTTTTAAAAATAAATTTCCTAGTGTATCTTTTAAAGGCAATATATAATACGTTTCTTTATGGTTCTATCAGCAGTTGAAATAATATCTGAATGACCTTTTAACATATTTTCTTCAGGGAAATATATAAACTAGCATATGAGAAATTTTAAACTAGCGTATCAGCGTAAATATCTGATAATACTTCATCAGATTTGAAACAAATTCTGGAGTTGCACATTCACATACTCGTTTGTAAATTCCATTTACAAAATCATAAAATTGTTGAAAAGACCCTAAATACACCAAAACCACATATATTCAAGTAATATTTATTTTAATCCATATGGATGCCATCAACTCACAAATAGATTTTAAAAGATGCCTCTTGTTTGATTATCTCTATCTGCTTTAGAAAAAGCTAAAACACAATATTTAATTTCCCATATGCCCTCTGACATTGATGAGGAGCCCAGAAGATTTGCTTTCACTATAAGCGTCAATTAAAAAGGTTCCAGTCACATCAGTTACACACTTATTCAGCTACATCAAAGGCCTCCTACTAAGAACACACTCTTTCCTTAAATCCTTCCTCACAGCTAAAGTGAATTTTTAATGATAATGTGGCCTCTTGTGAATATCTTTCTAGTCATCCCATTTCTCTTAACTTTTGTACCATATTTATGTAAATATAAAGATAATTGATCTTTTAACAGCAAGGATATACAACACATGTAGTGAGAAGACATTAAATATTTCTATGACTATCGAGATTGCTAAGATCTGTAAGTGAATTTCTGGTAAAATCTGTGCACTTCATAAATGCTTTAAATTTGGAAGCTCTTTATCATTTGTGGTTTTAGACATTTTTAATTAACCTCTTTTTGAATTAGAACATTTAAAGCCACTTTTATTTTTTCATAATCACATATACAACTTTAAAAGCCAAATTTGATTAAAAACATACACAAAAAGACAAAGTCAACCCTAGTCCTGTAACCATTATCTTTTTTGTCTGTTTTGCTTCCCAAAGGCAACCACTTCAACTGTTCCATATCGCTGCCTCTTTCTTGGTTGACACCCCTGTTTAAATGAAATATGTCCTTGGACCAGAAAAAGTACACACATTTTGAAAAACTACATGATTGGAAGTTTTAATACATTCTCAAACCTGTTTAGGAATGTGATTAGAAACTATTTTTCTTCAACTTTTTGAAAGATTTTATCCAGTTACTTCAAATTTTCAGAATGGTGTTTCTGATACAATTCCAGATAACATGTATGGGGCCTTTTATTTCTGGAAGTTATTGTGGATCTTCCCTACGTTCCCCAATTCTAGAAAATTTCTCAATTATGTTTTACATCTGGAGACTCGGGTCTATCAGTCTTGGGGATATTTTCTCTGCTATATCTATGGCAATTTCTTACCACCATTTTTTTTCCTTTATTCTTCCAAGAATCTTAATTCTAGGATTTTTGACCTTTTGAGTTTATACTCCTTCATATACTCCACCCTTTTATCTTCCTGGTGTATCTTATGGGAGATTGCCTCCATTTTTTCAACATATTTCTTGTTGTGGGAAGTCAGGGACCCCGAACGGAGGGACCGGCTGAGGCAGCAGCAGGAGAACATAAATTGTGAAGATTTCATGGACATTTATTAGTTCTCCAAATTAATACTTTTATAATTTCTTATACCTGTCTTTACTGTAATCTCTGAACATAAATTGTGAAGATTTCATGGACACTTATCACTTCCCCAATGAATATCCTTGTGATTTCCTATGCCTGTCTTTACTTTAATCTCTTAATCCTGTCATTTTCTTTGTAAACTGAGGAGGATGAATGTCGCCTCAGGACCCTGTGATTGTGTTGATTGCACAAATTGTTTGTAGAGCATGTGTGTTTGAATATGAAATCTGGGCATCTTTAAAAAAGAACAGGATAACAGCCATGTTCAGGGAACAAGAGAGGTAACTTTGAACTGGCCACCGGTGAGCCAGATGGAACAGAGCTATATTCCTCCTCTTTCATAAGCAAATAGGAGAAATATCGCTGAATTCTTTTTCTCAGTAAGGAACATCCCTGAGAAAGAGAATGCGCCCTGAAGGTAGGCCCATAGACGGCTCCTTTTAAGGCGTCCCGTCCTTTATGGTCCAAGCCGAAGGGATGAAATAAGCCCCGTCTCCTATAGTGCTCCCAGGCTTACTAGGATGGGGAAATTCCCACCTAATAAATCGGGGTCAGATTACCTGCTCTCAAACCCTGTTTCCTGATAAGATGTTATCAATGACAATGCGTGCCCAAAACTTCATTAGCAATTTTAATTTCAGCACATCCTGTGGTCCTGTGATCTCGCCCTGCCTCCATTTGCTTTGTGGTATTTTATTACCTTGGGAAGTATGTGACCTCTGTGACCCACACCCTATTCGTGCACTCCCTCCCCTTTCGAAAAATCGCTAATAAAAACTTGCCTCTTTTACTGCTGGTGGAACATCAGGGATCCTGCCGACATGTGATGTCTCCCCCGGACACCCAGCTTTACATTTCTCTCTCTGGTGCTCTTTCCCTTTATTTCTCAACCCAGCTGGGACACTTGGGAAATAGAAAAGAACCTATGTTAAACATCGGGAGTGGGTTCTCCCGATCATTTCTAATATTTGTTAAAAAAGAAAATTCTGCTTTCATAAAGACATCAAATCTTCTCTCACTTTGCTTCCTTTGATGTTTTGACCTCATGCCTAAATGTGTGTGTGTGTGTGCGCGCACGTGTGTAAGTTCCTTTTATTTTTCTGTGTAAAGTTACTATCACTCCTTTTATGTCTGAAGTTTTCCTCAAATGCCTGGAGATACTTAGAAGTCTGTTTCTGGCTTAGGGTAAGGCACCAAATAACTAAATAGAGACACTGTGATACTGAAGAGAATCCTGCCCACTTAATGGTTTCATGGTTGTAAACATTAGTTAGTTATTTAGATATTTGTGGAAGATCCTCAGATGCCTGCAGTTAAATGTCTTTTCTCCAAAGTGGATCTGTTTACCCTGAGAAGGATTTTTCAACGTCTGCCATGTGTCTGAAATACAGCGAAGTGGATAATCTTACCATTCAGTGTGCTTGTTTGGGTGAAGGGAAGTGGCCAAAAATGGAGGAAGGTGGTCAAGATGCAGCGGTTCCTGTTGCTTCCGGGTTCTTCATCACAGATTTTCCCCCGCCCAGGACCCAAATCAACTGAGCATGCGCCAAGTGACGTCAACCCGGAGAAATAGAAACTTACCAGACCACGCCTATGAAGATACCCCTGTCCCACCCATTGCCCTCCCCCTCCCGGTCGCAAGGCCTGAAGTCTGTTGAGGGCGGGTGCCGGGTGACTTCTCCGGCCCAGGACTTCCCTGGCCCTCGTTGCTTGCGGACTGGAGAACCTCGCCGGAGAGTGCTTGCATATTTGCAAATAAAAGCTACCACTACCACTTTCTTATTTGATTCCGGCCTCTTTTACTAATTAATTGGGCTTTCTAATAAATAAAACATGCTGACTTTACCTTAATGTTTTAATTTTCTCTACAAGTCTCACCCCTTCTTATGATCACATGCCTTTCTCTAGAGCTCCTCACACAATTTTTTCAGGTAATATGTGATCTGTCTCATAGACAGCTGGAAGATGGGTAGTCATGTGAATGAGCAAGATTTACAGTGAGAACCCAAGGTTCTATTGTCTCTTACACAAACTTGAGGGAAAAAAGTCTTTCTGTACCTCCAACTGCTTTCCAAGTGCCTTCTTTTGGGTGCCTTCTCTCTCTTCGCATCCTCAGCATTTTTCAGATGATCATTTGAATTTACCTCCCTTGGCGAATCCTAGAGTAGATCTTCCTCAACTCTACTAAGTAAATTACCAACCTTCACTCACTCCGGGTCTTCATTTAGGGTACTTCTAGGTTTATTAACAATACAGCTTATACTGCTTTTACTTGCCTCTTAACTTGTAGTGATCATTTGGGAACATAAAAATAACATTACTTCTTAGAAACTAAAAATTGGTTTCATTTGCTTTTGAAATATGTGGTGAACTTTTCAAAAAACTTTTATTTGTTCGTGTAACTAGAGCAATGGTAATATAGGTAAATAAATTAAAAAATAGACAAATCTCAAGAGAAATTTTGTATGAAATGGTTCAAGTGTTTTATTTCTTCATCTCTTTTTGGTTTGTTATCTTTTTGTATCCATTCTGAAAACCATTTATAATACATAGAAGCCGTTCTATGGCATTGGCTGAAAAGAAATTAGGAATTTGCAAAAATTCTTTAGTATAACTGGATAGGTAGTATTCTACTTCTTATTAGTTAAGATGAAGACATGGTCAATGTAAAAATGAGTACTGAGAGCATTATAAATACCTTTAACGGTGATTCTTAATTAAGACAGATTTTAACATCTGTTCTTTCCACTCATTCTGTCCCCAACTAATATCCTCTCCGTTGTCCTATTTTGTAAATACAGGGTTTTCTTTACGATTACCTTTATTTCTCTCTGACTCCTCTAAAAAACAATAACATAGTTTTAAAAATTTATATAAGCTTTTTTTTTTTTTTTTTTTTTTTTTGAGACTGAGTCTCGCTCTGCCACCCAGGCTGGAGTGCAGTGGCACAATCTCAGCTTACTACAACCTTCCCATCCGAGGTTCAAGCGATTATCCTGCCTCAGCCTCACGAATAGCTTGGATTACAGGCATGTGCTACTATGGCTGGGTAATTTTTATATTTTTTTTAGTGGAGACGGGGTTTCTCCATGTTGGTGAGGCTGGTCTTGAACTCCTGACCGCAGGTGATCCGCCCACTTCAGCCTACCACAGTGCTGCAATTACAGCCATGAACCACCACGCTTCAGCCGGCAAAATATTTTTAAATGACACAAAAGAACTAATACTGGCCTTTGGGAGGCCGAGGTGGGCGGATCACGAGGTTGGGAGATCGAGACCACGGTGAAACCCCGTTTCTACTAAAAATTCAAAAAAAAAAAAAAAAAAGCCAGGCGTGGTGGCGGGCGTCTGTAGTCCCAGCTACTCGCTACTCGGGAGGCTGAGGCAGGAGAATGGCCTGAACCCGAGAGGCGGAGCTTGCAGTGAGCCAAGGTCGCGCCACTGCACTCCAACCTGGGCGACAGAGCGAGACTCCTTCTCAAAAAAAAAAAAAAGAAGAACTAATACTGGCATATATTATATTGCAAAATAATGTACATAAGTTAAAAAGGATAGATACGAAAATATACACATGGAATGAGAGAGTTACATTTTAGCACTGTATGTTGTTAAAGTAGCAAAGGCCTTGTTACTGAGACTCCTATCACCACTATTATTTAACATTTTGCAAGGGTAGTCCATAGGCAAAAAGATGAAATAGCAGATGCACACCAGAAAATGAATGGAGCAGAATTATAAAATTCTAATGATAATTATGGCATGATTAGCTATACAGAAAATCGAAGAGGAGAAAAAAATCATTATTACATCTTATAGAATAATTCATCTTAGATGCTTAATATAAAATTAAAATTTTTAAAATTCTTAGCTATCATATGCAAACAACATTTAGTATTGCAACATAATTAAGGAAAACACAATTTACTGTATAGCTTGACTATCAAGCATTTAAATTAACAATAAATTTGATAGATCACAAATCTTAAAACTTTATTAAGGTACATATAAAAATGGGCATTTGCACATTTTAGATAAGGATCCATATTGTAAAATAACAAATATAAATCACCAAATTATTCTCTAAGTACACACATTTGCCATACAAATAATGGGGAGGTTTTTCGTTTGTCTTTGTCTTTATTGTTTTGTGGTTTCCTTTGGAACAAGACACGCAGATATTAAAATTTACATAAAAATGCAAAAGAAAAAAGATTAATGACTAGTTCTACCAAATGCTTCAGCATATGTTAAGGCTATATTAATTCACAGTTTGGTGCTGGTGTCTGAATAGAGAAACAAATGATACAAAGTCTCGACATCTTGTAAAATGCACACATATTTAATTAATAAAAAATAATTTTGACAGTGAAAATCGTTAAGGAAAAACTTTTTTTCTTTCTCTCTTTTCTTTTTTTTTTGAAAAGGAGTCTCGCTCTGTCCCCCAGGCTGGAGTGCAGTGGCGTAATTTCGGCTCACTGCAACCTCCGCATGCTGGGAACAAATGAATCTCTTGCCTCAGCCTCCCAAGTAGTTGGGATTACAGGCGCATGCTGTCATGCCCAGCTAATTTTTTTTTTTTTTTTTTTTTTAGAGTAGAGATAGAGTTGCACCATATTGACCAGGCTGGTCTTGAACTCCTGACCACAAGTGATCCACCTGCCCCAGCATCCCAAAGTGCTGGGATTACAGTCATAAGCCACCACGCCCAGCAAGAAAAAAACTTTTTTTTTAATCATTGGTTTTTATACAACTAGATAAAAAATCTAGGAAAAAACTAGGAAAAAAAACAACAATAAGAACAAAACAAAATCAAAGTCAGAACTCTACTTCACTTCTTACTCCAGAATAAATTCCAGATTTTGCAACAATTTAAACATGACAGTAAATTAACCTTTGTTTAGGATCAACTTTCCTAAGCATATCTCAAATCCAGGAACTAACAAAGACACTATTGATAAAAAGAATAAATATAAGCAATTTGTGTATGTCAAAATTCAATAAGAAAAGTCAAAGATAAACAGTAACTTGTGATAAATGTGATATAAAAATCTTATTTTCTTAACAAGATAGGGGCTTCAAAAATCAATAAAAAAATAACCAACAGCCAATAAAGAAAATGAGTAAAGCACAGTTTACAGATTTTATAAACTCAAGCAGCTTTTAAACATATTCTCAGTGTTCCACTATACACATGTAAATAATAATTTAATAAATAACTTACTATTTTTCATCATTCAGATGGATAGAAATCAAAAGTCCTTTCTGTTAAAAAATGTATATAACAAGAACTGTTATACATTTTAAGTGAAAACATAAATTCCTATGACTTATTAGAAGACAATTCTGCAGCATCTATCAAGATAATGCCCATATCATCGATTAAGGGACAAAGAACACACTTTTTTGAATATATCCCATAGATGTACTTTCAAAATGTGTGTTCCTCTTTCTTACACCTTGAATTATTGTACGAAACATCAAAACATTCCTAAATGTCCATCAAAAAGAGAATAACTTCATAATATTATTAGATCCACAAGATGACTTCCTGAGGGAAAGAAAACTAAACTTTAGGTTTCAAAATTAGGAGACAGACTCCTTGCTGTTTTCCTCTTATGGCCCTTTAAAAACACACACACACATACACACACACCCATAATGTTGGCAAAGGAATATGATCCAAAAAAAATGAAGATTTGGAAGTACAATAAAACTACGAATGAGACTTATTCACAAAAATGAATGAAGAGTTATGACTCTCTCTATATATATACACACACACACATAATGCTTTTATCATTCCAAATTGTATTTTATAATGTTAAAAAAATATATTTCATAGGAAAATACTATGGTTAATTTCAAGCTTTTGAGTGGCTGGCTTAATTCAATAATACAAGTTACAAAGTCTAAAAGTATGGAAGAATGGCATATCATTTAGGCAAACTATATATATATATATAAAATTTTTCTCCACTGAAGAATCAAGTAGTAGTGAATTTGTTATCATACTTCTTGGCAATTACTTAGAATGTAGCAATTCTTGTTCTAGGTAAATGCAGAGCTGCACAAATAAACACAACTGAGGATAGGAAATGACTTTGTGAAAACTGAGGAATCACGGGGACACTTACCTGAATGAACGGTGGAGTGTCTTACTACATTAGTATCATGGAAGGTTCATACAGCTTATCAAGGTCTGTATCATAAATTAATATTTTATTTTTGACTGGAACAGCAACTCTGAGTAACAAAGGAAGGCTTTATTATGGATGAAGAAACTGATTTTGTTTGATTTGATCAGTATCAAAGGGATAGTGACTGGCAGACACAGCTCTAAACACTAGATCTTGTGGTACCAAACCATACCATACCATATCATACCACACCACACCATACCATACAATACCATACCAATCTGGGATGTTTCGTTCATCTGCTAATTCACTGACTTCATTGCATATATTTTCCAGTTATTTGTCTTATTTGTTTTACATACATACATACATATATATGTGTATGTCATTGTGGGTGAAAATATATATATAATACTTCAAGCTAATTAAATCACTTACGACTTGAAGGCATCTATTTATTTTGCTTGGCTGGGATTTTGAATAGAAATAGAGCAATAGCTGAAGAGGGATATGTCATCAAGGGAGAAAACACACACACACAAAGGTATGTAAGGACAGAGCGTCAGGTATGCTGAGGAGGGAAAAGGGCGTTGGGGATGCAGAGGAGAAGGTGATATCTAATATAGATGTACCTAAGAACTCAAAGCAAGAGAGAATTCAGGGATGAAATGGAAGGTTCAACCTTTGATGAAATGGATTCTTTTCTTACTTCTATGAGAGAAAAGAAGGTGGGCAGAAGAGATGATAGAGAACATTGGCCAAGGGGTCCTCACTCTGCTTTCTTTAAAAGGCCTGTGTTGGCCGGGCGCGGTGGCTCAAGCCTGTAATCCCAGCACTTAGGGAGGCCGAGACGGGCGGATCACGAGGTCAGGAGATCGAGACCATCCTGGCTAATACGGTGAAACCCCGTCTCTACTTAAAAATACAAAAAACTAGCCGGGCGACGAGGCGGGCGCCTGTAGTCCCAGCTACTCGGGAGGCTGAGGCAGGAGAATGGCGTCAACCCGGGAGGCGGAGATTGTAGTGAGGTGAGATCCGGCCACTGCACTCCAGCCTGGGTGGCAGAGCAAGACTCCGTCTCAAAAAAAAAAAGAAAAAAAAAAAGGCCTGTGCAAGCTAATGTTTAGATGACACGGAATCATAGTTGGTGAAAAATTCATTTTATCGCCTCATATATTAATATTGAAATAGTCATCTAGATGCATATTCATATACATAGTATATAAATTTTTATTAGTACTGAAGAGGAAGATGTAATTAAAATGTCCATTAATTTAAAAAGTTTAATGGTTTTCTGTGTTAGTAAGGGAAAAAGGCAATTGAGTTACGTATAGAATAGACTGAAAGGAACAGATAACTTAGACATGAAATATTTGATACAATAAAATTAAATTAAAGTCTCTCAAAGGACTCTGTAAAATGTTAAGTCTATACAGAGATGAGGAATGTATGCACTTGTCTCATCCCCATTATTTGATTGCAAGCATCCTAATAGTAACGCATTTCCTTTCACTCTATCTTCCATAACACTTTGTTTCATCTACAGTAAGTATTATGTACAGCTTTTTAAACTCTTATATTAAAGAAATTTATTTTTGATATATAAGTACACCAAAGGCTTACATGTTTTTGTTTTATTTTTCTGAATCACGCAGGCATAGAACGAAATATGTAACTGCATTGGTTCTGCCATTTACAAGATAAGTGAGTAGGTTGCTTAACCTAAAATATATTTGATAATAATTACCCCATGGCATTTTTATGAGGATTAAATTAGACGATGTGTATAAAGCAGATAGTACAATGTGTGTCAATTCAGTACTTTCCATAAATGTGAGCATCCATGATATTAGTCATCAACAATGAATCACCTTGGCTAAAGGAAGAAATCATGCACTCTCCTTAAAAACTTTGGCAGAGATGAGAATGTTGTTTCTCCATTGGTTTTCATACAGTGCTGGAGTTTAACTGATATTTCTCAAAGCAACTATTTTCATGTACTGTCTATTTTGAAATTAACTATAGTCTTTTTTTTTTTTTTTTTTTTGGAACGGAGTCTCGCTCTGTCGCCCAGGCTGGAGCACAGTGGCTGGATCTCAGCTCACTGCAAGCTCCGCCTCCCGGGTTGACGCCATTCTCCTGCCTCAGCCTCCCGAGTAGCTGGGACTACAGGCGCCCGCCACCTCGCCCGGCTAGATTTTTTTGTATTTTTTTTTTTTAGTAGAGATGGGGTTTCACCGTATTAGCCAGGATGGTCTCGATCTCCTGACCTCGTGATCCGCCCGTCTCGGCCTCCCAAAGTGCTGGGATTACCGGCTTTAGCCACCACGCCCGGCCAGCCGAAATTAACTATAGTCTTTCGAGGAAAGATATGATTGAGAAAACTTAACATAAGATTCTGTTTCATAATTTGACCTGACAAAATGTTGAGGTCTGTCTAAAGATGGATCAGGGGATTATCTATGAAATTTGTGTCATTTTTCAAAAGTAAATCTGAGCTGGAAGACTCCAAAATGCCTGTGAAGTACAACTTCTCTTTTCAGAAAAAAGGGTGTATCTTAGCTCCAAAATGTTTTCCACAATTCTTACATTCAGTACATGACTGAAATGAAGATCAGTTCGGATTTTAGTCTCTCTGCACATAAATAAATGATGGACAATATCTCCAAGACAGGTGGAGCTCTTGATGGATGGACAAGCTGAATACACAAACACACATGAAAGAACAATTTTGAGCACACATCCTAAATCCCTTTGGTCTTCTTGGGCCCATCATTTGATTTCAAAAATACTTTTTGTGAAGGACTTTTTTTGAAGTTTGAGTGGTGTTTGTAGGTTTATTTCTTATTATTGTTTTCTGAAAAGTAATGTGATACAGGCTTTCTTCCCTGTGGATTCAAAGCGATTGACATGCCTTGTCCAGAAAAATGGTTTTTAATAACTTATACTTATTAAAGTATTTAATACTCTAATAACTTACACTTGATTAGAAAAATGGTATTATCAGAAGTACCTCCCAAAAACTCAAAAATGAATTTATAATTCTGGCATTTAAAAAATTCTAGACTAATGGATAAAAAAATTATTTTAAGAAAAATTTATCAGCTCCAAATTCTCACTATGTCACAGAATTATGAGAAAATGATTAAACCTAGTAGAAAACACATTATCACTTTTTTATACACAAAAATCACCATTAGTATGCAAATATCTATATGTATATATACCTATACATATCTATCAATATCCATATCTACATCCCTCTTTATTCCATCTGAGATTGAACACAGCAAATTATATGATGAGAGGAAAATTGAAGTAAAAATAAAGATACCCCATTATTATAGGCACTCTTAGTGCCGATACACATTTTAATGTATAACATTGATGTAGATCGTAAGAATTCTTCCATTTAGTGTAACTGCAATTCGGAATAGTCCCACTGGTTTCTTAACACAGGAAAAGGCACGTATAGATGTTTAACAAGTAGTATTGAACAATCATCAATTTGTTCCCTGGTTTATATTTATTCTTAGCCCAACTTCAGTTACTGTGCACACTTACTCTCATTTCCACTTCCAATGGAAGCAGCCCCTTTGATTTATTTATAGCTTATTAGGTTTATAGAATGTTTTCATGTCTAATGGTAGATATGAAAAAGTATTTGCCCCAGGCTCTTTTGTGAATTTCATTTGATCATTTGATTGATTTAAACAAAACAAAACTGACTCATTGCCATATTATAGTTCACATTTTTCCTTTGTGCATAATGAGTTAAATTCCAAGATTTTAAGTAATCTAAAACATTTGTTTTATAAAATCACAAACCTAGACAAGTAGTTGCAAAACATTGACATAAAAGTCTCCGTGTGTGTCTGTGAGATGAGGTAAGATTCATTTTGGCATTTGGATATGAAGAGTAAAAGACACATGTATCTGTCCTTTATGCTTCTGCAGGTAGGAATTTAATTACTGTCAGTGTTTTAGTGCTTTGTTCATTGGAAATTGCCATCCTGGAGAGCATGTGTGAGGAATGAGGGAATGAAAAGGAAAAAGGAAAGCCAAAACAAGGTGGATTATTAATTTGGCCACTATCTTCAGGAGCAGGGGCTCAATCCTGTGGGCTCTGCTGAGGATCCTTAGAGAGAGGCAAAGTCTGCAGGATCTGAGCAGAGGTGCTGGGAGGTCACACCTGTATTAAGCTATTTGAACTCTGGGCAGAATTGGTTATGATAACACACAATGGCTAGAGTAAAAGATGTGCATATGACGTGGTGCATTGGAGGCAGGTGGATAAAAGAAAGAATCCAAAAAATCTGCAAGATATCGCATTTACCTAGAGTGAAAGTATACAACAAATAATAAGACTGAATAAAAACCATACAGTTTTCTTAGGAATTTAAAAGTTCTCCTGGGATTTTATAGTAAGAGCTTTAAATCTGACAACCATGTATAAGAAAAAAATTAAAGATTAAAATACGATTACACTGGGAAGAAATATTTAACAAACACACACACATGGCTTTTGAAAAATTGCCACTGCTGTTTTTAATCGGATTTGTTAACAGAAGGATTATACTTCCTCTAAATTGCATGTTCAGCTTCTTGTAGTGTATGTGTCTTCCAAAAAGCAGAACGCTGTCCTTCGTTGTATTTTTTCTGTACATAAATGGGCTATGTCTAATTATCTTTGCATTCTGATTAAAAGTTAATAAAGCACTTGGAAAATTCTTTTTTAAAATTCATTGTATATACTTGGTGTTCTCACTAGAATTTATAGTAGTCACACAGAGTCCTTTAACTTATTTTTTTCTCTCTTGGAAACCAATTATATTTGATTCTCATAATTTTAATCATTGCAATTTCCTCCCTTGATTATCACTACATTTTCAGTGAATAAAGTTTATAATCAATACTCATATATTTTTACTTTAAAATGTATACTGCCTCTAAAGCAATTGGAAAAAAAAAAAAAAAAAAAGGCAAGAACAGTGAAAAGAATACTAGACTAGGAGTGAAGAGAATTTTGTTCTAAACCAAACCCTGTCAGCAGTGAGGTGCATATACTCTGTAAGGCAGCCTTAGTTCTCTGGGCTTCAAACTGACTGGTCAATAACTAAGCAAATTTCTAGCTCTCTGATCACGCTTCAGAGTGAGGCTGATTGCCTTCATTTTTCATCTCCAGTAGTTAGTGGATTTGCAACTGGGTGCAAATCACTTAATTCATCTGAGCCTAAGTTCCACTGGCTGTTAATTAAAAATTAAAAAAAAATACTGATTTAAATTTTTGAAAGAATTAATTGAAATAACATATGTAAGTAAAACATTTAGCAGAGTGTGGTTCCTTACAAATGGTATTAGACCTCACTCATGATCCGCCCTTTTCCATCGTTTATCACCCCTGCAAGCATCTTTTTTTTCTGTTGTATGATGATCAAGGAATGTCCTTCTTCCATCAAAGGCTGAACCTTCCCTTTTTTCTTGGAATTCTCTCTTGCTTTGTCCCTTCAAGGTCTATATAGCCAACATTTTCATTATTTTCTCTTCTGCATCCCCAGTGGCTCCCTGTTTTCCCTTGACCCAATATTCTTCTCCAGCTATTTTTCTCTTTTATCACAACACCAAATTCAAAAGAGCTGCCTCCCTGTTCTAAGTCAGCATTCTCTCTTATTCTCCCTTGATCCTGTCTGCCAACTTCCTACTTCATGAAAATCCTTCTCAGGGTCATGGACACATCCCACAATGTAATCTAGCAAATATTCTCATGTCATTTGATTCAACTCTCCACAGCATTGACCTCTGATTTTGTCTTAGGACTCTCCCCTATCTCAGCTCGTCACCACTTCTTCCTCCTGAGTTTCTTGTTACTGGGATACTGATTTTAATTTCTTTTGATAGTTTCATCATTCTACCCAGTTCCTACTTGGTAGAGTCACCCAGTGCTCAGTCCTGGGTGTTCTAACAACTATTTCTCTGAAAAATATAATCTATTCCCATGAACTTAAGTGCCATTTTATGGTGCTTATGCACAACTTTTAAAAGTTAAATTATTGATGTAGATAGATTGGTAATAGAGAAGTTAGATAGATGATAGAGGCGGATCCATAGAACAATAGCTACTGCACAGGTAGGTGACTGCCCAGGCTTGAATCCTAGTTCTGCAGCATCCTAGCTCCACAGTTTTACAGAAGTCATGCAATCTCTCTGTGCTTTAGTTCTATTGCATAAGATTATTAGAAAAAATTAGTATATGTTGATTCCTTAGAAAAATACCTGGCCTATTATAAGTGCTATGTAAATATTTAATATCATTGCTATTTTCTGGTATATAATAGGTGCTATGTGGGCCGGGTGCAGTGGCTCACACCTGTAATCCCAGCACTTTGGGAGGTCAAGGCAGGTGGATCACAAGGTCAAGAGATCGAGACCATCCTGGCCAATATGGTGAAACTACATCTCTACTAGAAATACAAAAATTAGCTGGACATGGTGGCACATGCCTGTAGTCCCAGCTACTCAGGAGGCTGAGGCAGGAGAATCACCTGAACCCGGGAGGCGGAGGTTGCAGTGAGCCAAGATCATGCCACTGAATCCCAGTCTGGCAACAGAGTGAGACTCCATCTCAAAAAAAAAAAAAAAAATAGTGCTATGTGAATATTTCCTATCATTGCTATTTTTACTGTAATTCAGATTGTGTCACTCCCCTACCTAAAACCCTTCCTCCTCTTGACTTAGAATAGAATTCAGCTTCTCTATTTGAGCTTACAAGGCCTTACATGACCTGATACCAACTTTCCCTCCATCTGAACTCATGCTACCCAGCTTGTTCTAGTCACATGGGTCTTTTTGAAGTTCCTCAGATATGTAAACATCTTTCCTGCCTCAGGGGATTTTGCACATATTCACTCCACCCCACTCTGCCGTTCACAGGCTGCTCCTTCACTTTCTTTGGGATGAAGCATGTCTTCTTATGAAGCAGGTACTCAATGGTGACATGGTGACTTCATCTGTGGCTGCTCCCCACCTCCCTGACCCCAGGTGCTCTCTGCCTTGGACCTCATACCTTACCTGTTTTCCTCATTGCACTTTTCACAATGTAATAATTTATGTGTGTAGCTTTGTTTTTGTTTTTCTCTGTTAGAATGTAAACCTCAAGAAGGCAGGATTCCAGGCTTTGTTTTTACTGTGTAGTGCCTCACACTTAATAGGCACTCAAAACTATTTGTACATTATGAGCAAATAAGATATAGCAAAGTAGTTTTTACTTCAAAATAAATTAAAATTTCCAAACAGTAGGATCCATAGAAAAAACATTGTGTAAAATCAGTGAGAGTATTCAAGCAATACACACAAATCCATGCATAAAGACAAGGCGAGAGTAAAAGTTTTCTGCTTTTCTATGTATCTATTTATATATTTTTAAATAAATGAAGAGAGGAATGAATACTATTTGTGATGTTGGTGGAGTACCACAAATAGTCTATGCTTCTAAGTAAAGATATAAAATTCCAGCTAATGATAAAATACGAATCTCATGTAATCACTTGCTTACAAAACTTTAAATGTGCAATACTGCCCAATATTTTGTTTCATGTCTTCATATTTATTTACAGTCCTTTTGAGCTTCTATGACCCACATTTATGTCTTTGATAGTCTAATCATGATTATTGTATGACACACTTCAGAAGCTTTAGCTTCCAATCAGATGAAATCTAATTTCCCACTTGAAAATGACCTATAAAGAACCACTGGGAGTAATCTACTCTCCACCAGAGAGTAACACAACCATTCGGCGCAGAATCAGTCTTCAGAAAGCTGTGGGGTACCATTTAGCAATTTACCTCCTCTGGGGCATTAATGGCTACCCTAGAGCACTGGAAGAGTTAATTTACCTCATATGGTGAACACTTGAATCCTAGAGAAGCATACTTAGTTTAGTTCAAAACAGGATTAAGACAGAAATTGAAAGTAGCTTCAATCATGTACTATGACACATATTCAAGTGAAGAAAATACAGTTCCTCAGTACATGTGAGGGACTGGTTACAGAACCCCCAGGTCTGACCAAATCTGCACCTACTCAAGTCCAGCAGTCAGCCCTTCAAAACACACATTTACAAAAAGTATGCCCTCTGAATATGCAAATTTAGCATCCTGAGAAGATTGTATTTCCAAATGGCGTTTGGTCGAGAAATAAGCTGTGTGTATGTAGACCTGCACAGTTCAAACCTGTGGAGTTCATGGGTCAGTCGTACTGTAGTTAAGATGTCATTTTTCTTCCACAGGTATTTCAGGAATTTGTTGTTCTTGAGCGAAATGTCCTTTTCTCTTGCTTCAAAACCCAGAATTTCTGCTACACAATATTGACATGTTTACAATTAACGTTGGGTACTGAGCTGTTCTTAAACATCATGATGTTATATGTAATTTCTGATAAATACTAATAAAAGAAAATGAATGCACCTGACAAGTGTATAGTGTCTTGAGTTACTTCAGTATCACTTATGGCCATGAACTGACAAATCACTGTTTCATGTCAGTGACTTGGGAAATAAGTGCCACTTCAAGAGGAAACGTTTGTTATACATCAATTTTCTTGATAGTGAAAAACACCTTGAGAATATCCATTAATGTCATAATATACTATTATTCTAGTCGAAACACAGTGGTTTTCAAAATTTAAGTCACAGAGCACAGTGGAGCTACTCCAAATGCACCAGAATTTGGGGATCCAAGACCTGCTTACTTGATCTTTGGCCAAATCACCCAAGAGTAGCCTGAGAGGTACCTTTCAGAGCTAAAGGTCTTTGGGGCCAATAAAGCTTGCAAACTTTGATTAGGATAATATCAAAATAGATTGCTTTCTAAATTCAGTAAAATGTAACTCCCTCTATTCTAAACCTTCATAGCACTTGGATTTCACATGTGATATTCTATACTATTAATATGTCTGTGTTTTCCACATTTCTATTTTAAATAGGGGTTTTTTATATCTTGTTCATATTTATGTTTCCTTGAGACATTTTTACACAGTAGTAGCACATGCTCAATGAATATGAATTAGTTAATTAATTAAAATCTTAGGTCTGTCTTTGTGCTCACATGCAGAACTGATATTTTGAAAGGATTATAATCCCCTCACTGAAAGTCAAATTATCTTGTTGACATCTGAATGGAAAGGAGTTCCCGGACAAGGAGGCAAGGGAAGGGTACTTCTGTCAAAGGAGACAGACACTGGAAAGGCTTAACAGAGGAAAGAAAACAGAAAATTCAGGCATTCAAAAGTAGGCCAGAATGGCTGGATCTCAGATTGTACCAAGTAGAGAAACAGTGGACATAAAGCTTATAAAGGGTAACAGAATTCTGGCACTGAGGTATATTTTATATTATGTTAAGAAGTTTGCACTTCATACTAAGGTAATTGGAAACCCTTAAGCAAAGAAAAGTCTTTTCAGATTTATGAATCAAAGAGATCAGTTGGCCCACAGTACTTTACTCTGGATTAAAAGGGAAGAATATTAAAGTCATTGAATTTATTTGAGATATCATCACAACTTCCATTGCTTCTGCAAAACTTCATACGCTCACATGTGCATGTGCAGACACACACACACACACACACATTCACATAGAATTCCTCTTACAAAGTCACTTGGGATACTTTGGAATTTAAACTCATAAAATATTTTAACTCATAAAATATGAGTTAAAATATTTAAACTCATAAAATATGAAACCATTTCAGAGCCTATCATTTCAGAATATTTTAGCAAAATAGTGAAATGTTCACAGAGATATTATGTTTTCCTACAACTCTACCATAAATAAATAAAGCCCTATATCCATGTTAACATTTGAGTGGACAGCAGCTGCAATTAGCCATGGCAATCTGTCAGTGAACAGGAGCTTCCCCTAAGGCAATGAGGGACAATATGCTGTTTCTTCATTAGTGTTCTGTGGTTACCAAACATTTCAGGAGTTAGAATGACAGCATGGTGGAGTTAGATAGACTTCAGAGATCGTGAAAGCCAAGCGCCTGGTTTCCACAGATGAGATGACTGAAGTCTTAAGAATGAAAGTAACTTAATTCATGTCTTCATATCTATTTCTTGAGCACAGAAGAGAAACCTTTGAAAGCCTTGAGAGGTTTTTCTCAACTTCCCAGACCCATTACATAAAAATTATATGTATTTCCAAGTGGTATGTCCATGCCTTATGCTTAATTACAATGGCATTGTGCCCAGTCTCACACATTCACTTCTGAAAATTCCTATTCTCTCTAAAACATAGGGTCAACCCTCTGATTTTAGAATTTCTCATGTAGTGTAATCAAAATAAATGGTACTACAGCTTCCTCCTACCATAAAATAGTCTTTCTAATTGAGATCAACCACAACAAAGTGAAAATAAAAGCAGGAACTTTGCAGACAAGATTTAGGACTAACAGGCGTTGTTGATATCATCCTAGTAAGGAGATGTAGCAAGCCCCTGATTTTCTTCACCTGTGGAAACAAAATCCAAGACCTCCTTCCCACCCCAGCCTCATAACCAAACAAAGGAGGAGGATAAACTACTGGCTTTCTTTCTCATTTGTAGAGTCTGTTTCTTAATCTAAAATCACTTCAAACTTCGTTTATTTTAAATTTAGTGTTTAATTGAAGCATCATTATTTTAGACTGCTTTAGGTTGTTGGGTTATTTTGAAATTAGAAAAAGAGAAAGACCACTCTTCAAACTGGTTAACACTCTCTAGAATAATGAATTCTAATCAACAATCTTTAGCCTGCTGTTATTGAAGCTCTATACATATTAATACCATCTTTCCTTAACCTTCATAATCTAGCTGGAATAATTTCCTTTGATCTTTCTTTCATTAGTCTCCATGGATCTGTGTTGACTCAAAGAAAATTCGGTTTTTAAAGAATAGAAGTTTTCTTGAGGACTATAGACCAAAGTCTACAGCCCAGGAAAATCTTGTAGACAGGTGTTTTTTCAGGCTCTTTTGACAGAGTGTTTTACTTTATATCTGTATCTGATGCCTATGGGCCATAAATCAAGCTGCCCAGAAAATGGAATGGTGTTTGAGTTTGCAGAACTCTTTAATGTGTGGTTGTGTAGTTGTGTATGTGTTGGGGGGGCGGTGTGCATGCCTTTATGTGTATACTTCTTAATTGTTTCCTTGATGAAGACTTTTAGCTAGAGATGGTTGTTTTTCTTGTTTAAATATTCAGTTAAGTCAAGGGCTCAATTTTTGATTCTGCTGTATACAGAATATAGTTTACATATAGGTAGTGGGGGTTAGTACATGTAAAATTATATTAAAGCTTTAATGTAAGAGCATATCTGATTATAGATTATAGAGGCATAATATTTAATCCCATCAAACATTATTTTATGTGTAGGAAAAAGCAATGATTTGGGTCATTTATTTTTCAAGGAATACTGACTCATGCAAGAGATGTAGCGGGTATGTTTTATTTTATTTCAGCCTCTTTTTTTTTTTTTTTTTTTTTGGAGTGCTATATGTTGTCACAGAGCCACGGGCTTTGGGAAATTACACTGGGAAGCAGAAATGAGCAAAGGTGGCTTCTTATGTTTGCTATTTTGTCCCTTCAATATCATTTCTTTACCAATCTGAGTCTCAGCATCCGACCTTTAGGCAAACAATGTTCTAAGGAACTCAGTTGTGCTTACATTGAACAAGATGTTATAATAATCTTAGTCATTGCACGTTGGATGCTGTTGTTTTTGCAGAAAGGAAGCTGTGCTTGATGAGATGAGGGAAATCCTGGCAAAACTGTTTTCTGTGTAGAAGCTGTAACCATAAGCAGTGGCCTGGAGAAAAGTCATTTACAGTGGGCTCCCAAGTTGTCATGCTTAGGAGCTTAAAGGAAAATGGAAAGTAAAATGTTTAAAGAAAGTGTGTGCGTGTGTTTGAAGGGAGGAGGAAAGGTTTGCCAAGATCTAGTAAAGCTGAAAACCATCTGAATCAATGTTTTACATGAAACCATAATTCCACTTCCCCATCCAAACTCTAGAAAACCTCTAACTGCTCAGTTAGGATGAATTGAATAAAATGATAAAACAAAATGGTCACATTTATCCATTTTGCATAATTTTCTTTCTTAATAAGGAATAATCTTACTTCACATTCAAATTGAGGTGAAAGAATACACTTTGTATTGACGTTCATTAGCGTATTGATTCCGCTGTCTCACATTGCCTTGTTCTCATGTCAGTGTTTGAGAGAGAATGTTCCTGTAGTTGGAACTGGAACAGGAAGTACACACCTCCCACACCCCCGAATGAAGAAGAACTTATCTGGAGGCTATGTTCAGTTAAACCTTGCAGCTATTACTTAATGAGCAATAAGGATACGAAATGGGGAAGTACAACTGCAGGGCCCTGTCTGAAGCCATCTGAAGGGTAAAAACCAGCATCTTAAAGGTTAGATGCCAAGACCTTGCATTCTAAATGCAAAGATTGTTAGAATTATAAACATAGGTTAAAAGCCTAGAATCTCTTATTGAAGAACTTTAAACAACAATGTAGTCTTTGAGTGTACATCTGATGTTTACGATTACAATTGCCCAGAAAATAGAATGCTATTTGAGTTTGCAGAACTCTGTAATGTGTGGTTGTATACTCCCGTGTGTGTGTGTGTTTGTGTGTATTCATATGTACACTTCATGTATATTTCCTTGATGAAGACTTTTAGCTAAAGAGGGTTGTTTTTCCTGTTTGATATATTCAGTTGAGTCAGGGGAGAAGCTGTATGGGTAAGAATATTCATACCCCTTATCACTACGGTGTGCAAAGATGAGATCAATGCTTACAAAACATAGAGTACTTAAGACAAACAATGACAGAATGGAGAAAAAGTATGAAAAATGCCAGTTGGGTCAATGGCCATTTCTCTCTTTTAATCACTCCTATACCCACCAACACATCCAAAATTTAAAACTACTTGAACAAGACAAAAGCAAAAATCATCATAATAAAATGAAACGATATTTCACAAAAGTATTTTGGACTATGTAGATTAATGCACTTATAGTATGTAATTGTATTTAAATAGGAATTAAGCAGGAAGTAAAACATCCCTGAATTATTTTCTTGCGGAATGTTCAAACATCATCTGCATGAGCTTTATAGATTATGGAAGAGACTTATTGTCACAATGCAGGACAAACAGCTCATTACCAGAGACCATTTTGAAAGGTATCCAACACCCATGAGTAATGTGATTAACTGATTTTAAATATGCACTGCTGCGACCACAGGGGACTTTATGCACTTGAATGAAATAAAACCTAGAAGGTTGCTCCCGTGTTCTCCTGTGTTATTGGAACCCCATGCTGTTAAATACCATTTACTTCAGTTATCTGACACTATTAGCATCACTCCCTGTTGGTCAGCTAATTAGACATAAACAAAAATGAATTTTTATGTATTTGCTATGGCTTAAATCAAGTTTTTGATATTTAAATTAGCATCTTGTTAAAGTTTATGATTTCTTCTATATGGATACAGAAGAACATATAAAGAAAAAACAGTCCACAAGAATAACTTGATTTGATGTGTATGCAGTTGGAACAAAGGAAGACAAACAACTAAAACTACAAGCCCATTTTTACCCTACTTACTTTTAGAAATCACAGCATCCTCTGAGACTCCTGTTATACTGTACATTTAAATATGTAACGAAACTGACACATACAGCCAACTGTGTTGAGTTGTACACTGCCAAGTAGGACACACCTGGAGCTAGTGCCAATCCTTTGGCCAACTACACCATTCAAAATACAAATACTTACACCATTGATATGCCTCATATTTTCCTCCTTACCCTACTGAATTTCATTTCAGGAGAATATGCCCATAGACACAGCTCAATTTCTTTCTCCTCCTTCGCGATTAGAAATTGAATCTGTAGAGAAAGAGACCAAGTTGTCCACTGTATAAATGCTTATATAGTCCCTTAAAGGACTAACAAAATAGAGACTGGGCACAGGGGCTCACTCCTGTAATCCTAGCACTTTGGGAGACCGAGGTGGGTAGATAACCCGAGGCCAGGAATTTGAGATCAGCCTGGCCAACACGGTGAAGCCCCATCTTTACTAAAAATACAAAACTAGCCTGGCGTGGTGACAGGTGCCTGTAGTCCCAGCTACTGGGGAGGCTGAGGCAGGAGAATCGCTTGAACCTGGGAGATGGAGACTGCAGTGAGCCGAGATTGGACCACTGCACTCTAGGCTGGGAGACAGAGTGAGTTTCTTAAAAAAAAAAAAAAAAAAAAAAAGACTAACAAGATAGGAACTGAAGAATAAAATACACCTGTGTCTACAATAATAATTAGACTGTGTCTACAGTAATAACTATAATGTCTCAGGTTTAGGTGTTTTCAAATTTAATGTTATATATATATATAATCTTATAAAAACCTTACAAGGCAGACCACGCAACAGTATGCTTATTTACACGTTTAGAATCTAAAGCTCACAGTGTCTTTATCAAAGTCACATAACTGGTAAGTAGTGAAAAATGAACAAGAATAGATTTTTCTGACTTCTAGTGTTGAATTTTTATTATGAGTAGGTATCTAAATGTGCAGCACAGAGATCTGTAGGGTTGCAGATTATCTAACTGGGTATAAATCAGAAGTCTTACTAATAGTTTCCTCAATTTAAATCAGCAGAATATGTGAAAGGCCTATGGCGCCTTAGCTAACGTTAATAAAT
Organism: Piliocolobus tephrosceles; assembly: GCF_002776525.5. Lineage (NCBI taxonomy): Eukaryota > Metazoa > Chordata > Mammalia > Primates > Cercopithecidae > Piliocolobus > Piliocolobus tephrosceles. The sequence continues at coordinate 135,214,273 of NC_045441.1, read as the reverse complement.
AGTATTTATTTTTATGCTTAGCAATAGTTTTGAACAAATGCAGCTTTTGTTGTAATTAATGCATTATAAATTTAAATTGTAAATCAATTTAAATAAATGTTTGTTGCTACATATTATCTCATTCATAGAGATCAATAATTATAACTCTTATCCTACAGAGGAGTTTATTATTATTATTATTTTAGTAGGCCCTAGTAACCTAAGAGGTTGCAAATCCCAGCACAGCTACTTCCTTTTTCAGGTGTATGGATATATAACTTACTTTCCAGGTAAAGTTTCTCAAGGAGCTTGACTGCTATGCTTAGTTCTTATTTAAGAGGATTTCAAACTACCTTAGTAGATTTGAAAATTTTTTATCACTCAGATGCCTATTAGTCTACAATGCCACATAAGTAGCTGGGATACAAGTCCGAGACTTGAGAAGACAGAATTGGAGATATAAATTTGTGAATAGTCACTGAATGGGTGATTTTCAAATGCATAAAACACTATGCAATCCATGAAAGTAGATAAAGAGGCCCAAGCCTTGAGAAGAATGGCATGTCAAAAATTGGAGTTCAAGAACGCTGGGAAAGAGCAAATGTGATCCCTAATGTAAAAGGAAAATCAAGATCAAGTAATGTCTGAAGCCGAGTGCAGACGGTGTTTTAAGGATGAAAATAGTTCGGCAGTGTCAAGTACTACTGACGAGATGAGTCAAGAAAGATGAGGACTAAGCATGAGACTCGGTGAGGAGGAGGCATTAATATTTTCGGCATTGACAAGAATAGTTTTTGTAGAAAGTTGGAGACAAAAGCCTAATCAGAGTAAATTATTAAAAATGAGACAAGAAAAATTAAAACCATAGTACTAACATGTCTTTTTTAAAAGTTTTGTTGTAAAGTTTGCAGAGAAATAAGACATCTCCATTAAGATTGATTCAGCTCCTGGGAGCCTGGGTTGTTGTTATTTTGACATTTTGAAGAGAAGATTACTTAAAATACGTTTGTATGCTGATGAAAATCTTCATTTAAGATAAATTGAGAGGAGAGACTTTTTTTTTTTTTTTTTTTTTTTTTGACATGGAGTCTCACTTTGCTGCCCAGGCTGGAGTGCAGTGGCACGATCTCTGCTCACTGCAGCCTCCACCTCTCAGGTTCAAGCGATTCTCCTGCCTCAGCCTCCTGAGTAGCTGGGATTACAAGTGCCCGCCACAACACCGGGCTAATGTTTTGTATTTTTAGTAGGGGGCGGGTTTCGTCATGTTGGGCAGGCTGGTCTCGAACTCCTGACCTCAGGTGATCCGCCCGCCTCAGCCTCCCAAAGTGCTGGGATTACGGGCATGAGCCACCGCGCCCGGCCAAGAGGAGAGACTTGAAGAGTTATATTTCTTGGAAAGTGAGAGAAGCTGATTGCATTAGCTGAGCACAGGGATGTTCTTCAATAGTAAGTAGAAAAAAAAAGTCAAATAAAAGACAAAGAGACAAATAAATGGGTGATGTGAAAATAATCTGTGAAAGTTCTCTGCTGGTTGCTCTTGGGGTAGAAGATGCAAGGATATCAGTTGAACACAAAAATTGTAGACAGAAGTTTAAGTGAACGAAATAATACTATATTTGTGTGAAGTCAATTTCTTCTAACAGAAGATGCACACCCACACCCAAATAAAGCTTAAAAAGAAAAATAAATAAGTCAACAATATTTGACTAGCAAAAAAAAAAAAAAATTTAAGAAGACGGAGAAGATCTTGATTATATAAGAAGTGGTGATGACTCAAAAAAACCAATAAAATTTTTGAAAGCATCTGTTATTTGGTTCATTAAAATAAATCACTGGTTTAAAAATGGTGGCTAATAATTAAATTTAAATAAAAACACTAATCTTAAAGAAGACTTGAACATGAATAATATTTATAAAATACATCTGTCAAACAATTTGAGAATTAGTAAATCAGGCATTCCTCTCAATCTTCCAAAAATTGGGGGAAAAATTTGAATTTGAGGAAAGCATTAATGAAGAAATGATGAAATATGTAATTCACAGAAGATTTGAAATTAAAATAAAAGCATCACAACCTATTAAAATATTTCTCATATTTAAGAATTATGCTAACTGAAATTATAAGAGTGTCTATTTCATTTTTGACCTCAGTTGTTATTGTTTATAATAAATCTTCCAAAGATGAGGATGATTTCATAGAAATGTTACAGATTTTATACACCATGGTACCAAAGGAGTAAGCCATGGGCCAATTAATGATTATGAAATCATTTTGAGGAAAAACAAAGAAATGTATTATTCAGGCTGGTTATATATTTTAACTACCAAGTCTGTTTTCTATGACTTTTAGGCTTATTTTCAAAAAATCAAATCTAATATCAAACAATGGAAATCTTACATGCTTAAGATAATAAAAGGCATGTGACAAGTTAAAAAGATAATTATTCAAGAAATAGCTTCATCTAGTTTTTAATCAATTGTATCATTGTTAGAATACGTGTGCAAGATCCATCTAAGACTATTCTAAAAGAAACATGTTAAAAGTATTTAAAACATTGTTGTATGTAATTATTTTAATTCCAGCTATATTTATACAAAAATTTTAAATAGAATGAAATGTTTCAGTTGAAAAACGCTGGTACAAGATGAATCTTGTGATGCTGTTACAAGATGAATACTGTACAACATGTAAATACATGGAAATACAAATAAATTCCCCTTAATGGGATTAAAAAAGTAAAATTGATTAAAAATTTGACTCTGATTTTCTGTGTGTGCCCCAACTCTGCCATTTTGTAGTGTCATGACCTTGAAAATGTCCTTAACCTTTTGAAGTCTTCTTTTCTCTGTCTATAGTGTCTATGTTTGGACCTTTCCTAACACAGACCAGTATTTAGCAAGGTGTTTAAACTCTTCCAAATGCATTGTTTTGCTTTAAAACCCAAGAAAGCGATAGAAACTGTACTTTACCTTTCACAGTTGGGGAATAGTGGTGACGATTTACATCATACACCCCACAGCAAAGAAGTCATAAGTCATTTCAGAAAGCAGTATTTCTTCCTCATTGTTGTCACAGAAATAAAGTTTAGAGGAACTTAGATAATGCTAATGACTTTGGCAATATAATATGAGAGTCATTTAACTTACAAAGAGCACGAAGTTAAAACAATAAACAGGAACTGAGTTTTTGTATCATAACAAAATATGGTTAATTCAACTGTCTGAACACAGTAAAAAAAATTAAGAAGAATCAAAGAGGTTTAATGATACAGGTAAACTTTCTAAGACATTAATAAGAATATTCATGTTACATAGATAGAGTTCTAAGGAATAAGTAGGCATCATTTAATTAATGTCGATTTAATATAAGTACAATGTGAAGCATTTTTGCTCTTTTGAAATTCTTACAAATTGATTTTTCTTTAAAATAAGCAAACATAAAAACTCATCAAATTCTTAGACAGATGTATACTTGGTAACCTTGATAATTTTGCATTGTTTCCCTAAAATACACATTATGTTTTTATTTGATCAGCCAATTCTTCTGTGATCAGATTTCATTGCAACTTTTTTTTTGAGTGAAGTTATTTTATTTTCTCAATTCTTTTGATCCTCAGTCTTCTGTTCACACAAAAATTTTTATAGATGCATAAGTTTGCAATTAGCTCTTCCTTTTCCTTTTCATGATGTCACAAGTAGCTCAGACAGGAGAGAAGTTAGAAATGAGAGCAACTATGTTCGGGCTAAAATAGTGCTACTGCATTAGTTCTTATGTGGTAATGAAAATTCCATGATGACATCTGTGATTGTCACACCTTAGTACCGGCACCTATGTATGACCTCGTTCCGCACCCACATCCTACCTTGAGTACTGACAGAACTTGTGACTTATTTCTAGGGAATAGAATTTGGCAGAGGTGAAAGAATTTTTAAGATGTAATTAGGAACTCTTATGAGCTGACTCTGAATTAATCAAAGTGGAAATTATCCTGAATGAGCCTGACCTAATCAGGCAAACCCTTTAAAAAAGGGTCCAGGCCTTGTGGTAACTTACTATGAACTAACGGAAAAGTAATACATTTTGATTTTAAGCTCAGCTGTATTTAAAACTGCTCTATTAACATGACAATAAAAAGGGAGGGCAATAAATACAAGATTATTTGAAACTGATGAACTTACAAAGAAGAGAGTCTATCTCTTACTCAATTGTTTTTGTCTTTGAAAATTATACACTATATACAATATGTTATAAACTAAGTATATAACATATATATATATAACTATATATAATCATAAGAACAAAGAATTTTCTTAAAAAATCTTACCACCCATTGTTTGGTGTTAACGAGACAAGATATCGAAATCTATCTGTTAATGTTCCTACTGATAGCAGGTAAAAAGCAGATGATATTAATACATCAGAAGTGTTTATAAGTGAAAACAAACTTGTTATTCCAAATAACTGTGATTTAAATATATACCATGACACTTAACAACATAAATAAGAAGAGTTATACATGCTAAAGTTTTCAAGTAAAACTTCTGAATAAATTAATTGTAAATTAATATACATTTTGCAGACTATTTAGAATCCTCGTTTGTTTTAACTTTCCCTCAGATTATGTGTAGGAATCTTGCTTTAATCCATGTTTTTGAGGCTTCATATTTATTTATTTATTTATTTATTTTGAGGTGGAGTTTTGTTCTTGTTGCCCAGGCTGGAGTGCAGTGGCACGGTCTCCACTCACCGCAACCTCCACCCCCCGGGTTCAAGCAATTCTCCTGCCTCAGCCTCCAGAATAGCTGGGATTACAGGTGCTCACCACTACTCCCGGCTAATTTTGTTTTGTATGTTTAGTAGAGACAGGGCTTCGCCATATTGGTCAGGCTGATCTCAAACTCCTGACTTCAGGTGATCCGCCCACCTAGGCCTCCCAAAGTGCTGGGATTACGGGAGTGAGCCACCACACCTGGCCTGTGGCTTCATATTTACTAAAAGCCAGCGCGGAAAAATAATATCATAGAGTGGTAATAAGTTTATGTTTTTAGCAACCACAACTCATCTCATTCCCAGTTCACTGAACTAGCTCTAAGGGCCCACAGATTTTTGTTTAGTCTTGCAGGGCCATTAATAAAACTCCATCTGATGATAGCTGTTTCAGATTCAGACTTCTTAGAATTACCGAAGTTCAAATTTAAAGAATTTCCTGTGATGGGTATGTAACATTTCACTTTGAAAGAAACAAGAGAAGTCAATGCGTGGCTCACTCCTGTAATCCCAACACTTTGGGAGGACAAGGAGGGTGGGTCAATTGAGGTCAGGAGTTCAAGACCAGCCTGGACAACAGTATTTCAAGATGGAACTGTTCCACATCAGATCATCAGGCATTAGTTAGATTCTCCCTCTCTCTCTTTTTTTTTTTTTTTTTTGACAGAATCTTGCTCTGTCACCCAGGCTGGAGAGCAGTGGTGTGATCTGTGCTCACCACAACCTTCGCCTCCCAGGCTCAAACACTTCTCCTGCCTCAGCCTCCTGAGTAGCTGAAATTACAGGCATGCACGAGCACTCCCAGCTGTTGGCCCCGTTTCTACTAAAAATACAAACATTAGCCAGGTTTTTTGTCGGTTGCCTGTAATCTCAACTATTTGGGAGGCTGAGGCAGGAGAATCACTTGAAACAGGGAGGTGGAGGTTGCAGTGAGCTGAGATCACGCCACTGTACTCCAGGCTGGGCCACAGAACAAGACTGTCTTGAAACAAACAAATAAAAAAGCCAATGCTGACTGAGAAATTTAACAGAAAAAATAATTTATTGTAAGCATTTTTTAAATCTCAGAATTTTAGAAAGTATGACCAGTCAGTAGGAGCCATGAGGTACAAGAGATGCAGAAGCTTGACAAGATGACTTCCCTGGACCCTTCAATTTCAGGAACCTACGATTCTGGTCTCAGGTGAGCTGTTGCTTTACCAACAGGGAGGTTAGGACCTATGGTGAGACTGATTCACATTGATAAGATCTGCCTGGGCTCTACTCTCTTTTTGCCTCAATCTCTGCCTGAACATTCTTCCTATTTCATTTCCAACTTTGAAATCTTTTTTTCTCCTCCATCTCTATTTTTATAGCATTCAAAATAATTGAACTAAGCATGCCAAATGGCACGAGCAGGTTTTATTTACAGAGTATGGATTCCTAACCACACTATCCTGGCTTTCCTTTGATACATGCCAAAGTGCTCCAAATTACGGTGGCTTACCAACTGCAGGAACATTTGATTCCACCTCATCTTGGTTCTGTGTATAAGGCACATTTTTCATCTATCCATTTCCTTCTTGCCCAGAAGGGGGCTCCAAAAAGTAAAATGAAATAAAAAAAAAATCAAATAAAAAATCTTTATTCTCCCATGACACACATTAATGGTCATGCACTATCAGTCCTCTGGAACAGCAGTCCCCAACTTTTTTGGCAGCAGGGACAGGTTTCATGAAAGACAATTTTCCCATGAACCTTGGCAGTAGGACGATGATTTCAAGATGGAACTGTTCCATATCAGATCATTAGGCATTAGTTAGATTCTCTCTCTCTCTCTCTCTTTTTTATTTTGACAGAATCTTGCTCTGTCACCCAGGCTGGAGAGCAGTGGTTGTAATCTGTGCTCACCGCAACCTTCGCCTCCCAGGGTCAAACACTTCTCCTGCCTCAGCCTCCTGAGTAGCTGGGATTACAGGCATGTACCAGCACTCCCAGTTAATTTGTATATTTTTAATAGAGACGGGGTTTCACCATGCTAGTCAGGCTGGTTTCGAACTCCTGACCTCAAATGATCCACCGGACTCAGCATCCCAAAGTGCTGAGATTACAGGCGTGAGTCATGACACTCAGCCAGTTAGATTCTTACAAGGAATGCGTAACCCAGATCGTTTGCATGCACAGTTGACAATGGGAGTCATTCTCCTGTGAGACTCTAATGCCACAGATGATCTGACAGGAAGCCAGGCTCAGGTGGTAATGGGAGCAATGGGGAGTGGCTGTAAATACAGATGAAACTTTCCTGGCTCACCACTGCTCACCTCCTGCTGTGCAGCCTTGTTCCTAACAGGCCACTACAGGTACCAGGTCCACGGCCCAGGGGTTGGGGACCCCTGCACTGGAGGAACTCATGTGTTCTTTACCGTTTTTACTATGAAGTTTGTCTCTTATGATCTGTGTCGTGCATTAATGTTTCCCCCAGATCCTTTATAACCTTCCTGTGAGAACAGTGCTTTCATCTCACTCGTTTATACAGAGGTAGAGCTTTGTGGAGGTCTTAATAAGCACTCAGTAAATATGTATTCATTTATTATTGATGGGGCTGCATGATGTCATCAAGTAGAGAATGTGAGACTAGTGAGACTAGTGACTAGTTCATGTCTTGCATACTGTTTCTTGCCCTGCTCCTGTGCATCTCCCATATTAGTAAGACATAGCTTCATTTACCCTTTACATTTTGTTACTGTCTAAAGCAAAATACCATTTTCTTTTGGTTTCCTTTTTGGACACAGAGCAATTAGTAGACATTTTGTAAAATTCTGGTGGTAAAAATTATGATGTTAAAATTGCATATTGAAAGTGGAGTGGAAAGAAATGAATGGTTCTAAGGTGTCATGCTGACCTTGCCATCAACAAAGTGTGTGGCATTTTGGGCTTCTCAGGTTTTGTGTGGGTGTAAGAATGAGAGACAGAGTGTGTGTCTTCTCTCTTCAGCATAGCAGTTTGTGCTATAAAGATAGTGGAAAAGCTCTATCTGCCTTGGCCTTTGCTTAGTGGAGTATTGAGATTGAAGAGATGTCAACAACAGAATGACCTCAACGGTCTTATCAGGTGCTGTCAGCCAACCTCATATAATTAACCCAAAGGACCCTAACATGCCTTTAAGAACAATCTCTTTGTTTGGGTTCTTCCTTTCACCTCACCTCTCAAATCCCACACAGTACAGGAGAAAAAATGCAAAGTGATTAGAACATGTAAGTGAAAAACATAGCTTAAATTATACATACACATAAAAAATGAGTACCATTATCAGGCCATAGTACCTCTGATCAATTTTATGTCTTATTATGCAGTCTACATCTAGCCCATAATAATCAGGTACAACCACCAAGCCACTTAGAAAGAATGTATGCCTCTCTTTCCTAACAATTTGCACTTGAAGAACTCAGTGTTTGTTAAATTTTAAACCCATTCCAATTAGTAGTGTTAACTATAAAAATGCAGAACCATCTGTTCAATGACCTTGCAACATAACATTTCCTATTATTCTCCAGACTGTTCCAACTGCTCTTTCTCAACTTAGTTAATGCCAGACTTTTGTATTTCTAATCATGGGAATTATTTTTGCTCAAAGTTTTAGTAATTTTGTGGTGTTTTCTCTAAATGTTCTTAAGGTATGTAACTATTGGATTGAATTGTTTAACTGCCAGGCTGAAGGTAATATTCTAGTTAAAACTAGTTGGCCGGGCTCAGTGGCTCACACCAGTAAGCCAACACTTTGGGAGGCCCAGGTGGGCTGATCACTTAGGTCAGGAGTTCTAGACCAGCCTGCCCATGGTGAAACCCCGTCTCTTCTAAAAATACAAAAATTAGCAGGGTGTGATGGCCCATGCCTTTAGTCCCAGCTCCTTGGATGCTGAGGCAAGAGAATGGCTTGAACCTGAGAGGCAAAGGTTGCAGTGAGCCGAGATCATGCCATTGAACTCCAGCCTGGGCTACAAAGTGAGACTACATCTCAAAAAAAGCAAAATTAAAAAGATGGTTCAATGAAAAATGCAGAGAGAATTAAGAGATAGCAGCACTGCATAAGGAAGTTTGTTTGAAACAGCAGTTTAAGATACATATGAGAAACTAATTGTATTTCAACTACTTTTTTAAACTAAATGACCTCTAGTTTTCTAAATTATTGCTTAGGAAAACAAAAACTTGTCATAACAGGGATAATTTACCTTGGTAAAGATAGTATGCTGGAGTTTTCAATGTAGTAAAGATAGTTTGGAGCCCACTGTTTGATTGGTCTCTGGCTATGCTGATGTGGTGATATGGTAGCCTGAAAACATTCTCTTCAGAATTTTGGTATTATACTGAAGAATCATTGCAACAAAAAAAGTTTTCTGTTTCAAAGTTAAATAGCAGGAAAACACTGCTTTTCAACTTTTTTTTACAATAGCATCTTCTCTATTTCCTTTCCTCTTGTCATTTATAATTTTTAATGATTAAATGGATTATATCCACAAATATGATATTTTGAAAACTAAAGAAAACCATGATAAAATATTTATATTGTTCATAATTTCAAGAGAAAAATCATTGCAAAATTTATTTAAAAATCATATTTTATTTTCATTTTAGATTTGTCACTGACATTTTCCCCATTTACCAATTATATATAGATAAGAGTAAAAACTAACATTGGTCTGAAACATAGCCTTTGCTTTATTTTATGCTATTAAAAAATAAGCAATAATTTAAAGATGCAACAAACAAATCCTATATTTTACATACATTGATAATTTAAAAATTCTAAATTACCTTTTACACAATTTATAATTCAATCATCTCAGATTATCTTGAAAAAATTCATATTTTTAACAGCATATTTTAAAAAATCATCAGTTTAAATGTTTCAGGTATTACTGCAAATTCCTTTTCTTTCTTTCAAAACAAATTATTTGAAGTTGGTGATTGCTTTAAAATTTTACACTTATACACTTTAGTTTGCACGGATGATTCTAATGCATGAGTGTGGTATTTTTACTGTATTGAAGGTCATTGCAACAAAGGTGGAATGTATCAGATGAGTTAAACATATTGCACATTTAAGATTTTAAATCTTATGCTGATGACTGTTTTCTTTACAAAGAGAGAGAGAGAAAGAGAGAGAAAAGGTGTGAAATTAAGTCACCCTTGTCAAACCTCAGATTTCTAGTCTGGTCAGAGTGGGAATGTTTTCTAAGTGTGTGTTTCCAAATAAACAAATGCTAATATCTACCAAAATTTTCATCCACTATTCTTACACAAATCTTCATAAAATGTGTTGTTCATCTTTCAGCAATAAGCAGAAGAAATAATCTATCAGAGAATAAAGTTAACATGAAAGATATATAGCCCAGAGCAGAAAAAAAAAAAGGAAGAAACTTCTTTACCAAACACAGTAACCTTTGAAAAACAGAAGAAATGGAAAGGCATCTTGTGTTTCTAGATCCCAAGTGTGGAAAATGCCTACTGCTCATGACTCCAGTGCAGTCTCACTTGCTGTGCAGTGTGGAGTGCTTGAGAAGCAATTCTACATTTTGAATGTAGTATTACTACATGTAGAATAACTAATTCTGCAGTTACATTTGAAAAACTAATATGAAAGAATAGCCAAGCGAATTTTGCAGATGAAGAATAATAGAGAAATAATATCTTACCCTAAAATGTTAGCATGCCCTACAGGCATAAAATAATTGAAATGTTGTGGTACTAGTGAAAAAATTGACTGATAAATGGGACAAAATAGCTCCAAACCAGGACTCAAGATAGTAAGTATTTAGCACAGTGTTACTCAAATCTTACATGTCTTTATTAGATAGATACACCTTATTCTATGCAACAAGAGGGAAAACATCTATTCAATTAAATGATATGCATTTTAATATCTAGAAAGCTTATATATGTTGCAAGTTTTTTACTCTTAATTAGTGATAGATTTTTATCATGCATATACATACAAATTTACAAGGCAAATATATTAACAGTCTATAATTACTTCACATTTGGAATTTAACTTGTCTAAATAACTTTTAGGTTTAGAGTTCTTGATGTTTGCGCTTTTCCACACACTGTCATCCCTTGGGTTACAAAGAGCATTGGTTATGTGATATTTTTGAAGAGCTTTTGATGTTGGCATCTGACATCTGACTTTGCAATTATGTAAGACCAGTCAACTTTTGATTTCAGCTTGTAGTATGTTGGTAAAACATATTGGATCCATCACATCCTTCAAACATTTCTCCAGCAATTTGGTACCTAGGGTTTTAAAGAGTACTCCACTATCATCTCTGAAGAATAATCTTCCACAGGAACACTCATTCTCCAAGTTTTAAGACTGAGGTTTTTGAGGTTTGCACCTACACAGGTAAATGGCAAGCATAATCTGACTCTACCTCCGTGACCATGATTTTTAGAGTTTATTGACTGTAAACAATCCAGTTGAAATAAATTTATCTTACAATAAATATAATTCAATGTGCTACAAACATCAAGAATTAAGGCTGCAAATATAGCATTTTCAATAAAGTACTAAAATGATTTTCTTAAAAATTTTAAACTCTGTTTGTAGGAATGAACGATAGTGACTGCCACACCTACCTCAAAAGATGCTTTGAGATCAAAATGCATTCAGGCGTGGGCATAAAACTTGTAAACTGCAAAGCACCATACAGCTTGTAATACTCTAACAGGAACATTTCAGCACGTCTTTTTGTTCATTTGTTTTTCAGTGTTTTATTTGTTTGTTTTTGAAATTAACACTAGAATTAAATACTAAAGTTGCTTTTTCACAGCTTGCTTTTCCGCCTAATTATAAAGCAGATTTATCATTAAAATAATTAAAATCCTGTTTTTCTAGCAATAAGTAAGCATTATTACTATGTTATATGTGATTAAATTGTTTTACTTGCATAGCAGCATGATAGTACTACTGCACAAAATTGCCGTGACTGTTTTTTTATCTTTCCTTCATTTTACATGCTGATACATTGCATGTATCCTGCCATCTATGCTAAAATATCAGAACTTGTGCCAAGTCTTTAGCATAATTGAAAGTACTTAGAATCCTTACTGAATCCTTTAATTCTAATGAAAATTAGTATTAAAATAATTTGATTAGAGATATGTAGGATTTAAGACCTATAATTTTTGCATGATCTATCACATTTCTTGTAAAATTTCTCACTTAACAAATTACATTCTGAATATGATTCAAATTAGTGGCATTTCATTTAGGACTTATAATCTGATCATTTTGTAAAAATTGATCGGGCTTAGAATAATCATGTGAATAAAATAAGATAGTTAAAATGAAAATAAACTGTGGACATGTCTCAAAATGTTTAAACAGAAGGACAGATAAGTTCACTTTAATAACTATTAAACATTATTATCTGAACTCTTAGTCTTTTACAGAAAGGCGAAAGAGAAAATGTAGTGAATTACACTTTCTTGCTGATAAAAGGAATTTCAATAGATAATCTAGGAAGAGATATTTTCTTCTTCGCACTACAACTAGACAGACTTTCGGGGAAAATATCAGTCAGTATCTTCAATTGCCTTCTGCAAAAGTGAAGTATTCTTTTATTACCACTTTTATATTATCATCAGTAAAACATTAAAGCACAGAATTAAATCTTATTTTAGCAAAGATTTGCCTTCCCAAAACTCATAAAATATGATGTAGGGACAGCTCTGAGACCAACCTATAAAGCTAATATTTGTCAGGCAGAGATAAAATAAGAATCTTATTAGATCTGATTCTACTTGCTTAGGGCATGATCATGGCAATTTGATTGCTAACATTTGTTAACCATAGACTGGTTTTTGAAGGGTTGCCTGTTTAGCAAATAAAAATACAGAATGTCCTTTTAAATTTGAATTTGAGATAAATAACAAATTTTTAGTAAGAGAATCCCATGAAATATTTGGTACATACTTAATACTAGTTTTTAAATTCTTTATGTAAAATTCAATTAAGCTATGTTCTATATTTTATCTGTTAACCCTAGCTTTAGTGTTCTATTTTTTTTTCATTACAAGAATAAGGTCATGATGAAATTATTCAGGAAAAAACACCTCTTGCTTTAATTTGGTTTTCATAAGCAGCAAACAAACATGGACAAATTTGAAAAGTATTAGATGTTAGGAAAGATAAGTTTGCTTAACTAAAAAAATTTTTTTAAAAAGGTAATCCTGTTTCCTGCCTCCTGAGTTAAAATTGGCTTTCAAAATGATTTGTTTCTCTCTGTAACCCTATGTATTTCATTTTATATGTTTAATGACATTGCATTACTCTGAGGAGGGTGTTTTCTGATTTTTTTTTTAAATCAGACTGACAAAGTGGACCATTGTACAAAAAGAGTAAAATCGAACCTGCGACTGGTTCTAAACAAGGCTTGAGTAAAGATTTTGTGTTATAACACTAGGAGTTTCTTGGCTTCATTCACATCTACTTTTGTTTATTCATAATTTCCATATAGATCTAAGTTATCTGCCAGTAGCTCTAGTTATATATATTTAAATAGATATTCTTGAAATAAATAAATACAAAAAACTTGGTATAACCCAATGACCCTGTTTCCAGAGATGGTATTAATAGAACATACAAGTTCAATATGCAAGCATTCAATATTCATGTAACTATTATCAAAGATTCACAAAATCCTACCTTCAGCCTCCTTCTCCAAAGAATATGAAAATTATCTTCGGACATGTCACTATGGAATAATTGTATGTCCCATAGAAGAAAAACCCTCAAAGTCTGGGTGAATCAAAGCTTTTGGTTTCATCAAATTTGAAGGGAATTTTGAAGTATCTTTTTAAATAGAAAATTTAAAAGCAGAATTTATTCCTCTATGCAAGCCCTGTGTATATAAGTGTGTGTGTGCTATGTACACGCATATGTGTATGTATGTACACATAGCATACTAGATTCTATGGAGACAAATACAAACACATTGAAATTCCTTTCCTTATGGAATTTTGTTATAGCTTTGAGGAAGAGAGAGAGAATGACTGAGAGAGACAGAGAGACCTCCCGGGTTCAAGCGATTCTCCTGCCTCAGCCTCCCGAGTAGCTGGGATTACAGGCACCCGCCACCATGCCCAGCTAACTTTTGTAATTTTTTAGTAGAGAAAGGGTTTCACCATGTTGGCCAAGCTGGTCTTGAACTCCTGACCCCAGGTGATCCACCCTCCTCGGCCTCCCAAAGTGCTGGGATTACAGGAATGAGCCACTGTGCCTGGCCTAAAACCTCTTCTAAAAAAATCTTTTTTGTATCTAATATAGATTTTGCTTGTGGTTACTATGAGGCTTATATAAAATACACTTACAACAGGCTACTTTAAACTGATAGCAACTTAATTCTGACCACATTAAAGACTATATTCCTAAAAAGAAAAAGAAAAAAAAAAAAAAAGAAGTTCTGTTTAACTCTGACTGGGCAGTGGAGCATGGAGTAGTTATTTTCACCTAAGGAATAAGAAGGCTTTGCAGGTAAACACCAGCTGAGCAAACGTTGAGCCATGAGTGGGTATTAAGTAGGTAAGGGGAGTGGAGGTGAAGCATAGAACAGGAGGAAAACGCATTCCAGGCAAAGAAAACAGCAGGCTGTTCGCCTCACACCAGAAAACTCCTCTATTGTTTTCCAAAATTAGATGGGCTACGAGTAATCCTCTATTGATGGTCTTTGGACTCCATGATAACTTTATATTTGATGTGGAGAAGCATCAGAATAATCACTCTTTACACAGGACTGATATTCAATTTACATACGTGCAGGTCTCCATCTACAGTAGTTAAATGCTCACACATAAAGCACAGCGTCTCTGTTAGCTCTTGGCTCCAAGATCCGGTGATTGGTTTTTTCCTCAGTATTTGCTATGAAGCAGATTGATAGAAAATGCCAGCATTTTAGAGTAATACGTGTGCAAAACTAGGACTACAGAAATATATGTGTGTACTTTGGACAGGTATCTGTTACCACTACCTATGCCTACCCCAGAAAACGCAGTTTCTCTCTCTTTCCCCCGGCCCCCATATATCTGTATATCCATTTGTCCCCTCTCTCTGCTCTCTCATCTCAGCAAATGAGATGGTGATGAGAGGGTGGAAAAGGCTATCTTTGCATTGGTGGGAAAACAAATCCTTCACAATAAATGTTACCTGAAAATATCTCACTATTTTGCAAAAGTCATTGCCTATAGTATTTTCTATTTTTAAGTATCAAATACACGTCTTTGGCTTTCGGAGTCTGGAGGTTTGCTGTTTTACCATTTCAAACTCATTTATGTGTAAGGTATAATGGTGCACATGTGCAAGATACAAATTCTTCTTTTAAATATTGGTAAAGACTAATGAATAAAATAATAATCATAGGCTGGGTGTGGTGGCTGACACCTATAATCCCAGCACTTTGGGAGACTGGAAGGCAGGCAAACTGCTTGAGCCTAGGAGTTTGAGACCAGCCTGGGCAACATAGTGAGACCTCGTCTCTACAAGAAAAAAAAAAAAAAAAAAAAAAAGCCAAGTATGTGCCATATTCCAGCAGTCCCAGCCACTCAGGAGGCTGAGGTTGGAGTATCACATGAGCCTGGGATGTGGAGGCTGCAGTGAGCTGTGTTCATGCCACTGCGCTCCAGCCTGGGTGACAGAGTGAGACGCTGTCTCTAAAAAGTAAAAAATAAAACAGGAATCGTGTGCATTCCAAGATAAAATAAATATGATTAGAATCTTAATTGATTTTTCTACTTACTGATTAGGATCTAGTCCTTCTACAAACCAGCAGTAGTTTCTTCTCACTTTTAAAAATGCTCTGTAAGTAGTTTTTTTCTTTTTTATGTTAGAACAAACCTCATGTAAAATGATGGAGAGACTAAGAGGACTCAAATTTGTACATATCCCAGAAGTAATAAAGTAATCCACTTGTGTAAGTACTAACTTACACATTTATGCTTTAATTTTTTTATTGTGAAATAATTATAAAGTCACTAGAAGGTGCAAAGATAGGGGACTCCTGGGTGCTTTTCATCAAGTTTCTGCCATGATTCATTTTACATAACTATAGCACACTATTTAAACCAGGAAATTGACATTGATACAATGGATATATATAGTTTATATCAGTTTACCACATGTGTAAGGTATAGGCAATACCACAATCTAAACGCAAAACTGTTCCATCTTATACCCATCCTCTCCCTGCACTACAGCCATGGCTAACCCATGACCACCACTAATCTGTTTCCAATCCCTGTACTGTCTGTATTTCAAGAAGGTTATATAGTGGAACCATACATTACATGACTTCATAAGACTGGCTTCTTTCACTCAGCATAATGCCCTCGAGATCCATCCAAGTTGGTGCATCTAACAACACCTTTTGTTGTTCTTATTGTTGTTAGGTCTTGTTTTGTTTTTGCTGAGCAGTATTTCATGATATAGATGTGCCGCAATCTGTTTAGTCACCTATTGAGGGGTATTTTAGCTTTTCCAGTTGAGGGCCATTGAAAATAGAACTGCTGTGAACAATCACGTACAGATTATTGTGCATACATACATTGTTTTACTGTTGTAGATGAAAATTTTTAGTTTTGATAAAGTCCAATTCTGTTTTTTTTCCTTTACAGATTATGCTTTTGGTGTCATGTCTAAGAACATGTCACCAGGCCCTGGGACTCAAAAATATGCCTCAATGTTATATTCTAAAAGTTTGTAGTTTTATGTTTTCCATTTAAATTATAATCAACTTGAGATAATTTTGGTAGAAGGACTTAGAGAAAGTTCTGGGTGAAAGAGATATCAGTCTTTAAATCAAAAGCTTTTCCGTGGAAGCATTTCTGGTAAATTACCAAAAGCTCCTAGAAGAAATGGACCTATATGTCCAAGACTCCATGTTTTTCTTTTGATTACTTGTCTCACTACAGATAAATATTTACTTTTTTTTTTTTTTTTTTTTGACGGAGTTTTACTCTTGTTGCCCAGCCTGGGTACAGTGGCATGATCTCGGCTCACCGCAACCTCCGCCTCCCAGGTTCAAGCGACTCTCCTGCCTCAGCCTCCCGAGTAGCTGGGATTACAGGCATGTGCCACCATGCCTGGCTAATTTTGTATTTTTAGTAGAGATGGGGTTTCTCCATGTTAGTCAGGCTGGTCTCAAACTCCCAGTCTCAGGTCATATGCCCGCCTCAGCCTCTCAAAGTGCTGGGATTACAGGCGTTAGCCACCGCACCCGGCCAACATTTACTTTTATACCATGTTTTATATTTTTAATTTTGTGTTCCTTGTTTTGAGGAATAGAGTCTCCCTCTTCCCCAACCCCTAAACAATATTATGTAAGTATCCAATCTCTAACACCTTCCCTGTGGTGTAAGAAACATTCAGATTATGTGTGGAAATGGATGTGAACTAAAAGTATATATGAACACTTGTGGGAACAAAATGACACAAAGAAGCTACAGAGTTAGAAAATCATATTAAAAGGGAGACTTTTTTTTTTTTTTTTAAAGTGAAGGATGGAAAAGGGTAACTGTTTTCTTCTATTAGACGTTTCTCCAGAGAAAACCGTCAAAAGCAAAGCTATCCAAAGAGATTCTGCAATAGCTCTCCGGACACAACAGTCCAAAGGGCTCTTCAAGAGAAAATCTAACGTTGGGAGGCTCCGTCTTATGGTGAGGTCACAGAGGAGAGCTCCTTCTTAAGAGAGGGTCAACTACTCCGCAAGTGCCTGAATTTAGTCATCAACTCAATAGCAAGAATCTCAAGGGACATTTTTCTCTCTTGTTTAGCATTTCAGTAGCTCTTTTTAAAATTACATCTCTTAAGAATTTACATGTAATAAAATGTATTCATCTTCAATGTGCATATGGAGAAATTTTAGAAACTGTCTATACTGTCGTAGCTAACACTACATTCAATATGTTTACCGTAGTATATTTTTGTCATAATAAAAACTCTCAACATATGGGTTTTGATGTGAATTTCAGAACAGGGTAGACCAGCATAGTCAGTGAAAAGCTTCAAATCATTTACCAATAATTTCTAAGCATGTGGCCACTGGCAGACATTTTGCTAGGTACTAGGGATGCAAAGATAAAAATGTAATAAGCTCTGACTTCACAGTTTAATAAGAACTCAAAGTCTTATGGGTGAAAGAAATACAGAGACACTAACTCCACTACAAGTCATCAAAGCGGAGGGAGTTTGGGATGTGATCAGTGAGGGCTGAAAACTGTATAACCTTTTGCCTGCATGGAAGGGGTGCAAGAATAGAAAAGGTGAGTCAGGATATTAGCCTACATGTGCAGGGAAGCAATGAGGAATAATATTGATAACTGAAGTGGGGCATGAACAGGTTCACAAATGTGTGAATGTCATTCTTTCAAGTCATAATCCAATAGAGGGAAAGTAATACATTGCTTCCACTGAAATACCGTCTTCATTACCCTTGCAGAGGAGGAGCGGTAGTGGTGACATTGTCTTGGGACCTGAGATCTCTTAGAGGAGGCATGGATATACACAGGTAGAAAGAATTCTATTTTTGATGGTTTCATGCATACAATACAGAAAAAAATGGCATGCCTACAATTCATAACCTTTTATTTTTCAAACTCTCAGGTGCCATGAAAGAAAAGACAGAGGAGCTAGCAAGAATCTCACAAATAATTCTCGAGTGTTGGAGACTGATTGGATGCTTTTTTTTTGAGATGGAGTCTCGCTCTGTCACCTAGGCTGGAGTACAGTGGCGCGATCTCGGCTCACTGCAACCTCCGCCTCCCGGGTTCACGCCATTCTCCTGCCTCAGCCCCGAGTAGCTGGGATTAGAAGCGCCGCCATCACACCTGGCTAAGGTTTTGTATTTTTAGTAGAGACTGGGTTTCACCGTGTTAGCTAGGATGGTCTGGATCTCCTGACCTCGAGTTCTGCCCGCCTCGGCCTCCCAAAGTGCTGGGATTACAGGGGTGAGCCACCACGCCCTGCCAGGATGCTTTAATTAACCTGCTATTGGACTTTCAACCTTCTCTATGCCTCCTGCCTACTGAGTTTATTTTATTGATCTCTGAATCTTAAACAGAACGGGCTTCTGCTGCTGTGGTGGAGACTGGGTAACTATTCATCAAACTTATTTTATCTTCTTCCTAGGCATGCATTGGGATTATATTTTCTGCAAGCTTGACAGATAGGTATGGTCATGTGACTGAGTTTTAAATAAATGCATTTATTCCAGGACTGACCCTTGAAAAGTTTCCAGGCACGGTTCTCCATATTTCTTCAGTCGGGTACAGATAAGCATGGTGATCCTAGAGGCCATCCATGAGGATTCCATAGACATTGGGGATATAAGCTAGAGTCCTTGAATTATTGCTTTGAAAAGAGTCACCAACCGAGAGTACCAGTTTTGTAAATGAGCAAGAAATAATTTTCTATCATGTTTGAACCATGACACATTTAGAAATTTATTTTTTAACACTGGTTGCCTTAAATAAAATACTCCTTAACTGATATTAATAATATGATTACTCAGAGAGAAATGTGACTTGGATTTGAAAATGGATTTTTCCTCTCCTTACATAAAAACGTGCACAGTGGAAAACTAACATTCAGTAAGAAATTAAATGTGTGTTACAGTCTAAGAAGTTAACATACTTAATCCTCACTTTTTTTCAGGGTGTGAGATAAGAGGCATGTGTTTCTACTCTGATATTCACTGGCTTCTCTGAGCAGTCATCTTTACTTATAGTTTAGGTCAATAAAATGTTTGAAAATTCAAAAGTAAATTACAGTCATCACCCTAATCACTCAACATTGCAAGAAGAGCTTCATCATCTTGACTCTTAGTTTCAGGTTGATGTAATCTATTTTTCTACAAGAAGAAATTGGGGCTGGGCACGGTGACTCATGCTAGTAATCCCAACACTTTGGGAGGCCGAGGCAGGTGGATCATTTGAGGTCAGGAGTTAAAGACCAGACTGGCCAACATGGCGAAACTCTGTCTCTACTAAAAATATAAAAATTAGCCGGGTAGTAGTGGCACATGCCTATAATCCTAGCTACTCGAGAGGCTGAGGCAGGAGAATCACTTGAGCCTGGGAGGTGGAGATTGCAGTAAGCCAAGATCGCACCACTGCATTCCAGTCTGGGCTACAGAGTGAGACCTATCTCAGAAAAGAAGAAGAAGAAGAATAAGAAGGAGAAGGAGAAGGAGAAGGAGAAGGAGAAGAAGAAGAAATTGCCTTCAGGTTCTAATCCCTCTGGGAGCATTTTAATCCTTTTACCCCTCATAGTATATTTGGACATGCATAGATGAGACACTTTCCGGGTTAGGGATATGTTTCAGAACTAAAAATCAGACAGGAATCTAGTATCCAAAAAAGTAAAACTGAAAATTATTTTCATGTTAAATAATATTTACTGTTGGCTTAAAAAATGAAGCATGTTAGTGAACAGCTAATTCTCAAGTGATCATTGTTTACAGGCAATGGAAGCCTGTATTCACAATTCATTTTGACTTTCATAGATATAGCTTTCTACTTGGAAATTTCTCTGAGATCTCCTGATAATTCACGCTTGGAGATAATTGAATATGTGACATATTTCTAAGGATAACTGCTGATTTCTGATTGACTAGATAAATAAATCAGAAATTATTCAATGAAAATAACAGTTGGCTCAAAGTCCTACAACAAAGGGCATTCATTTTCAGTTTTATTACTGCTCACATAATACTTAAGCCATTATAATTAATTTAAATTTTCCTTTAGGCAATCAATTTCCTGTTGTTTCCAATTTTGTTTTACAGCAGAAATAAACAGTATGAATGCATGAGTTTTACTATTGTTTTTCTCTGTTTACTTTTTGAATAAATAGTTTTAAAATTAAACAATCCCAAGATAAAAATATGCATTCAATTATAAAAGTTAACAGTTTGAGTCATTTTGGGTCTTCAGTAATACAAATTTTACTACATTTTTAGAAATTTAAATTTAGTTATTTAGCAAATTTAATAAGTAAAATAGATATATTTATGTATCACTGGGATCTGTGCATAAATATATCATATATATTTGTGTGTGTATCTATATAGACATGCACACATGTGTATACATATTTTTACATATATACACATACATATATATGTATGTGATAATAAATAACTGAGAATTTAAAGATTACTTTTGAATTTTTTTCAATGAAGATCTTTTAAAAATATGTGATAGCCTGTTTCCTTTAGTGAAACAGTTCTTTGAACATGCTTTAACTTGTTCTAATAAACATTAAAAGCACCTTCATGTATGTAATAATTATATTCTATTGTATTAACGTTAAATTCTGCATTATCTGTGTGACTGGTTAAAGATGACTGCACATTCTTTGCTACCCCTTCCATTGACAAGTAGAGTCCAATTTCTATGTTTGAAACTTGCTTCCCCAACAGAACGTAGCAGGAGTGATGTGGAATGTCAGAGGTGAGGTCAGCAGAGACCCTGTGGTTTTTTTTTTTTTTTTTTTTTTTTAACTTTCCTTGGAACACTGGCTCTGAGCCCAATCAGCAGCCATGGAGAAAGTATGATGCCCAGAACCCCTCATCCCACAAGAAACCCAGACCACCTGGAGGAGCCCTGGAGGATGAGATGCCAAACAGCAATGAGTCACCAGATCTGTGAGTAATAAATCCCTCATCTGGAAGTAGATTCTCCAGTTCTAACTGCTCTCTGATGTTCAAAGGCCTTTTCTGCTTACTCTGATCTGAGCCTCTATACTGAATAACTGAGACCGTCAGAAATCACACTCCTGGATAAATGGAATATACTCAATAAAGGCCAGAATAATTTATATGATAATTGGTTATTCAATAGCACCTTCTGATCATTGCTTATATCTTACAGGCAATTTGGTTATATTTTAAACCTTAGAACCATTAAAGCATAATATTACTTTTCTCCAGAAATCCGTGGCATAATTATATTTGGGCTAATTGAAAAGAAAGGATGAGATCCCTGTGCTGGCTTGGACATGTAATATATTACTAGCACATATTGCCAATAGGCGAATTTAAAAATTGTAGCTGCCTTTAATATTTCCCCCAACTTTTTTCGCTACTACCTTAATCCAAGCCACCGTAAAATTGCCACTTGCTTTTCCTCCAACCCTGAGCCAAACCAGCCTCAGGGTTTTTGGTCTTTCTGTTCTCTTTCAATGAAAACTTTAATAATCAGATATATGTATGGTTTGTTTCTCACTTCATGGAAGTAGGCGAAAGGCTTTTCTTGAGCACTCTAAATAAAATAAAACCCTCCATGTCCCCATTGTTCTCTGTCCTTGTACCATACTTTATTTTTCTTCACAGCACTTATCACCACTTGACATATTTTAGCAATTTTTCATAGATACATTTGATTGTGTGCTCTATGAGAAAAGGGTTCATTTTATAGCCACCTGTATCACCACCTTCAAAAAAGATACAGGAACTTTGTGATGTTTCCAGAATCTCAAACAGTGCTTGTCATATTACTGTGATAAGAAAGTACTTGTTGAATCAATAAATGAGGTTTTTTGATGAGGAAAATATTTCAGTGTAATGAAGAATAAAGTTGGAGAAAAATAAAATCTAAATTATGGAGGGTATAAAATTTGGGAAATAATTTTACACTTCGATGCAGTAGGAAGTGGAGACTCGTTATATAATGCTTGAGCAGGGAAGTAATGTGGATATTCAGTACCACAGTTGTATATAGAATGTCTTCAAGTTAGAAGAACCTTAGGTTAGGCAAGGAGGTCAGCTAGAAAGTATTGAAGTAATAATAACATGTTAAAAGAAAGAAGGCTGGTTGGTGAGAATACAACTGACTTAAAATACCATTAGAATTTGGGACATAACAAGAGAGCAGAGAAACTGACATAATAAAAATTGAAGCTGAGGTTTTCAAGTGAAAGTGACTAGCAATATATTGGTAAAGACACTTGGGAACATTAAACTAAATTAAAGTCAGCAAGTATTTATTTAATACATGCTATATACAAGACTTGTGCTGGACTCCCAAAATATATTTTAAAAAATGAGTAAGATGAACAGTCACGCCTGAAGAAATACTGGGCAAAGATACAAATGGGCAGCTAGCCTCCATATATGTCAGATGTAAGCACAAATAAAAAGGGAAAGGACAGAAAAGAAGAAATAATTTCCATAGCCACTTATGGAGAGGATGGTATTTTTGTTTGGAACATGATAGGTTAAAGTTATTTTTAAAATGGTCTGGTTGTAGTTTTGGCAAGGAGAATATGTCTCGTTATTAATCACCAGGGAAATGCAAATCCAAATGACAATGTGATAGAACCTCACACCTGTCAGGATGGCTGTTGACGATGATGTAGAGAAAAGGGAACCCTGGTGTCCTGCTGGTGGGAATGGAAATTAGTGAAGTCATTGTAGAAGTTTCTTAAAAATGAAAAATAAAACTCGCATATAATCTAGCAATCCTACTTCTGGGTATATAGTCAAAAGAAGTAAAATCAGTGTCTTGAAGAGATATTTGCACTCTCATGTTCACGGCAACATTTATTCATGATAGCCAAATACAGAAACGACCTACTTGTCCTTCAGCAGATGAAGTAATAAAGACAATGTGGTATAGAAACTTTAGAATATTATTCAGTCATAAAAAAGGAAATCGTACCACTTGTGACAACATGGATCATTCTGACAAACATTGTGCTGAGTGAAATAACCCAGGCACAGAAAGGCAAATATTGCATGATCTCACCTAGATGTGGAGTCTAAAGCAAAAGTTAAATTCCTGGTAACAGAGAGGAGAATGGTAATTAGGAGGAGCTGGGGGCTGAAGGGAAGAGGAGATACTGGTCAAAAAGTACAAACTTTCAGTTATAAGATGAACAAGTTCTGAAGACGTATGTACAGTGTGGTGACTAGTTAACGATATATTGTGTACTTGAAATTTGCTATGAGAATGCATTCCAAGTGTTCTCACCACACGCACGCACGCGCACACACACACACACACACACACGTTGCTAAGTGAACTATGGATGTGTTAATTAGCTTGTGGTAGTCTTTTCACAATGTAAAAATTTATTAATATATCACTTTTATACCTTAAATATATACATTTTTTCTTTGTTGATCATACCTCAATAAAGCTGGAGAAACAAAGGAGAAAATGTTTTGATATCTTAGAACAGTGGTTCCCAAACATTTTGGCACCAGGGACCAGTTTCATGGAAGACAATATTTCCAGGGATGGGAGGGGATGGTTTTAGGATGAAACTATTTCACCTCAGATCATCAGGCATTAGTTAGATTCTCATAAGGAGTGCGCAACCTAGAGCCCTCGCAGGTGCAGTTCACCATAGGGTTCGTGCTCCCATGAGAATCTACTGCCGCTGTTGATCTGACAGGAGGCTGAGCTCAGGCAGCATTACTCACTTGCCTGCTGCTCACCTCCTGCTGCGCAGCCCATGTCCCTAACAGGCCATGGACCAGTACCAGTCTGTGGCCCAAGGGTTGGGGCCGCCTTTTGAAGACACAGATTAAACTGAGATAAACACTTCAGTCCACTATATGTCCTGTAGTTACTGTCAGCTAGTGTGAAAATCTTTCCTCTAACAGATACCATATCCTTTTGTGCCTCTTTCTATTAATGTTAAATTATCTTGTTCTCATTATGTTACCCTTTCTAATGTCCTGGAAACCAATGCAAAGTCTTGAATCTTAGGTCCTGCCCAATTTATTTCATGGAATAAAGCTCTTAATCCTTTTACTTAAAATAGGACATGCTTAATATTCTCTTTGTTTCTGTATCAAAAGTTCACTTTAGTTAAGAGGCCATTAATTCATCCCTTTTTATTACAAAAGCCACTGAGGACGAGCTAGCTTAAAATTATGCCACCATAAAAGTTGACCTTCAAAATGCATTGGGCATTTATAGCCTTCGCATTTGTTGATAAGCAATGAAACTATGAATGGACTGCTTGCTAGATGAACTATAAGTCATGGATGTGGCTTTTCAAATTTTAATTTCATTTGTAGTATTTCAGGAGTTACATTCTATTATAGTTGTGAAAATTTGCAGAATGAATAGAACAGAATTTGTGTTTATCAAAGTTTCATTGTTTCTGTGCAACCAGATACACAATTGCTTTTATCACTTAAGAGTTGGCTTCCGCCATCTGCCTGATGCTAATTTTCTTTTAAATTTAGTGTTTAACCAATATTACCACTTCGTTGTGTACAAAAAGTTATATAGCATACTGTTTACAGTACAGTCTGCTATTTGATTAGTTCAGATTGCTCTTAAATCAAAATTTTGTGTAGGCTCCACTGAATGAAATGGAACCATGGAGTCCTATAAATATTAAATATTTTCTTTTTTTTTCCAAATACCCTTGAAGAATTAAGTTTAGGGAATTAGTAAAATTTCTCCCTTGATCCCTCCATCCCAATGAGATTTTACTATCTATATTATTACCATGTCAGATTTTACTACTTGCAATATAAAATAAGTGGCACCATGGTCTTGAATATTGTACAGGCCAATAGTTCCATTTTTATACTTTCCTCTGGGGGAATAAAAATATATCAGATTATTTATTTACCTAGGAAGAGAAATATTTTTTCTTTGATGTAATTGACATAAAAAATATAATCAATGAAATGCGAATTTCCTTCCATAAGAACTGGACATCCAGTTTGCAGCATGTTAACCAACTGGTTACATAGTTAACAAATTTCGGATCAAGCTGTTTGAATCACAAAGGTGATAGTAAATTAGTTCTGTGAGTTGGCTGCCAGTAGTGCTACCTAGAGCTGTCATAAGTTAGATATAAAAAGCCGTCACTCTTTTCATCCACGGGGTTGCTTTTATTGTGGCACAAGTTTGACTTGTGTATGTACCCGTCTATGCACTTCTAATAGTTTCCTGTGGTTGTGATGTGTCATCAACATACACAAAATTTTAAATGGGATATTAAATGCTTAATTACCTCAATTTTATAACACAAGGAATAGTACCAAGAGGTATATGCCAGTTGCCTGTCCTACATGGATTGAGGGCTGTTTGAATTCATTTGCTATCAGCAAATGGCATCCATGGTCATGCAACTGATCAACAAAGCTCTGACATGGAATAAAGATCCAGGAGCATTCAGGAAAAGAGATATGCAAGGCTAGCTCCAAAACTTTGAAATGCATTAATTCTTTTTGAAGACTTTGAGAAAACAAACAAGAATAATAGTTTATTGATTGTCTGAATCATGTGTATACAAATGTGTGAAAAATTAATGCAACTGTCCTTCCACTGGCATCACTACAAATATGTTTGTTTCCTCTGCATTATCAGCATGTGTGTGTGTGCATGCATGTGTACGTGTGTGTGTGATCTTTAGTAAAATAGGATTTTGAGAAGTTGAACAGTGAGAATATTTGTTAGATCTGCCATGTCTGAGCATTGCACTGAGCACTTAATAATTACCTAGAATTGTAGACAGAATCATTAACTTAGATCTTAATACTATTTAGTTAGAATATAACTTTCAGGGTTTATGCAACATAAACAGGGAAATTAATACTTTCCTAGCCTGAGCAATTCTTGTGAAGATTGGTAAATTAAGCTCAGTTTGTGGCCAAATGGATACCTAGACAACATCTAAATAAACATGTCTGATGTCATTATATCACATCATATTTAATCTTGAAGTGAATTATTACCTGAACTATGTGCACATGATGTGTCTTGTTGACCCAATTTAAATTTTAAAGGTTTTTTTTTTAAATTGAAAATTGCTTATGCAGGGAAAGTAGGAAGGAAGATGGAAGGAAATATGGAACTAAGGAAATGATTCACTAAATGCCTACCACGTGCTAGTCCTGCCTATGTTCACCTCCATATTCACATTTAATCTCTCTCTCTCCCTCTGTGTGTGTGTGTTGTGGGGGGGGGGAGTGTCTGCCTGTCTGTCTTTTTCCCCTTCAGTTTCTCAACTGGATTCTAAATAGAAATTATACAAAGAGCTATACAAACATATGTAAAAGAGGATAAAAGGAAAGATAATATACAGTAAGCCATGTAGGTCTGAATATTGTAGATTTTCACTGGCTGGAGAAATACCTATACACAAAATGGGGAAGAATGTAAGTTGAATACATTAGCTTTGATTCACAATGTCAGAAATAGGACTTTTTTTATTACTTCTTTATATTGTACATATATTGTACATTTTAATAAACTAATGTTTTAATTTTTTTAAACGCATCAAGATTTTTCTATTTTCTAATTGTCTTACATTTGATGTTTTGCAAACATGAATTAGAAGTATATTGTCTGCAATCCCAGCACTTTGGGAGACTGAGGCAGGAGGAATGCTTGAGCCTAGGAGTTCAAGACCAGACTGGGCAACGTAGTGAGGCTCCCTCTCTAAAAAAACAAAAAAAAATTGATCTCTGTATTAGTGTGCACCTGTGGTCCCAGCTGCTCAGGAGGCTCAGGTGGAAGGATCACTTGATTACAGAATGTAGAAGATGCAGTGAGCCATTGTTGTGCCACTGCAATCCAGCCTGTGCAACAGAGTGAGAACCTGTATCCAAAGCAAATATATTGTCATTTTTATTATTTTGTTTTATTAAGTAATGATCCAAGATTTTCGACTTCCTATTCTTTATACTAAAATTGCATATTCATATACAACTGATTTCAAGTTTGTTTTCATTTTGGTTTTGATAAAATACTTTTATAACAGCACATAGATATATATGATTACTCTTCCAATATTTTTGTAGCCCTCCCTACTGAAATAAGTTTACTTTTGGAAGGACAAAGGAAGAAACCTTTTCAAAAGTTTATGGTATCATTAAAAAGGGGAATATATATTTATTAGAAAAAGCAAAGCAATTAAAAATAGAATAAAATGATAGATGATTCAACTTTAATCAAAGAATCCTGGCTGAAAGATGTTCAGGAATCAACGTAATACTGAAAGGAAGTAGTATTACATCTGTCATCTAAGTATTTCTACTACCTCTATAGAGAAAAGTACCAGATACTTCTAGCTTCAATTTAAGCAGGAGACACAGGGGAAGCTTTTGTGAGAGTGGGTAGGAATCACACAACAAAACTACCACCAATGGTGTGTCTATTTACGTACCTTCATGGTTTTAACTGAATGAGATCACCACTGGTTACAATACCCCATGATAACTCTCCCTACTTAGGTTTCAGACATCTTAGGTTAAGCCTTACTCTTTTTGTTTTGTTTTCTTTTGTTTTGTTTTTGAGACAGAGTCTCTCTGTCACCCAGGCTGAAGTGCAATGGTGCCATCTCAGCTCACTTTAACCTCCCACACCTGGGCTCAAGCAAATCTGCCACCTCAGCCTCCCAAGTAGCTGGGATTACACGCACCTGCCATCATGCCCAAGCCTTGTTATCATTTTAAGTGTATTTTAAATTCAAATGATTCCTAGAGTGGCAAAGCATGATGTCACTTTAAGTCTTCTGAGAATTAGTTTACCAATGCACAGTCCTTATAAGATAAATGTCTTTAGGCCATATTATGAGAAATAAATACTTGAGACAAAAGGAAGCTGGGGAGAATAGAAAGGGATGTCCACTATATCAAAGATAAACTTTATTAACTTTATAATTGCACTTAGGGTCAAGTGATGCAGGGAATGGAACAATTTTAATCAATGAGCATTTATTATGAAATAATGAATTTTATGTGTTCTAGATACCAGTTTTCCCTAGAAACCTTCAACTGTCCTTCAGGATTTTCTGTAATAAATGTTTATTTTGATGCCTTCCTGGAAATATGCTTATCCTATCCTATAGTTTCTCCTAGAAGAGCAATATCTCTTTTCCTGAACAATGTTATTTATGGATCTACCATATATCCATACTATGGATAATATTGTGTACCTATTTTATGAATTTATTATTAATGTGTCTATTTATGTTATGTATGGATGCAAGGGTGTTTAGCATAGAGGTACTCTCACAGTTTTGTTTGTTTTGATTTTGTCATTTTCATGCCTATATAGCAGTTAACTTTCATAGCTGTTGTCCTTGGCATCTGTCAAAATCGGTGCTGTAGCGTCTGTTTGGTCAGCATTATACTCGGAGTCTTTTGATCTCAAGAATAAAGATATTGCATAACACCAAGAGACAGAGATCAAAGATTTTACTTTCTTTTATTCCCTATCAATTACAATTTCAAGTACTAGCCAGAGCTTTGACAAAGAACCTTTAGACAAAGTATAATTAATGAAAAGGAAAAAAAATAACATTCTCAAGAAAATGCCTTTCAACATTGCATAATCACATGCCTAATGGGGACGCTGGTATACTTTGCTGAAGAAAAGCAATCAGATTTTTATCCCTTCCAGTTCCCATGAAAAGAAAAGCTTCTTACATGGCATTTCCAAAATCTTTAGGTCACATATAGGTAATTTTCCAGAAAATCTCCCCCCACACATTACATTTAATTAGATGGTACGTAAGGCTCTTTTGGCTCTAAGTCCAAAGACTCTGATGATGCTATATTATCTGAAAGACAGTATTTTGCAAGAAAATGACCCATTTTCATTATTTTTTCTAATGCTCATCAACTCCTCTCTCCTACTATAATAAAAGCAAATTCACACCCTCTGATTTTCAATTCGTACCCCATTATGTGTATCATATGATAAACCATGAACTAGAATCAGATTTTCTATTTTGGCCTCAATGTCATTAACACCACCTCTATCATTATCCATTTTTGTGTTTATACCCTGTTTCCTTTCCCCACTGTACTTTCATCTGTTCACTCAGTAAATATTGAGGGAAGCCCTACTGAGTTTCAGTTACTGTCGTAGCCAGCAAAAAAGAATGAACACAACAGTCTCCTCTTATTCACAGGAGAAAAAAAAGTCCCTAAAAATAAAAGAGGATCCAATAAATTTCCCAAATTTAAATTTGTATGTTTCATTCTGAGACTGCACCTAGGAATGAAATCGTTCTAGGATACAAGCAACAATATTTGGAAGAAAACCTTCCCTGAACATTTGGATAACTGCTACGTTTCCAATGAAAACATTATGTTTGTAAAAATCATAAAATGCCTCGAAACATCATGCACAATTTTAATGGGTCAGCTGAGGTACTACCAAAACTCACACATCTGAGTTAGCTGTCCCTTGCCCTGTTAAAACCTGGAAAGGGGAATTCTTTACTGGGAAGCAGGCAGTGTCCTTTATCTGACAGTGCAAATACTGGCTGTTTTAGGCAGCTATCAGTGATGTGCTCGAAAATGTGCCGTAACATGCATGTCACTGGATTGAAACCAGTAGGATTGGCATTAGGCAGAATAAAAAGTGAAGGTTGCCTGTTGCCTTCCTTCCCCTCAATCTGCTCCAGATCCCTTTGTCCTTACAGCATGGCTTTCCCTATGAATTTATTTCCATGTGGCCTGGCCATCAGGAAGACTCAAAAGTCTATGACCTGTGTTAAAACAATGAAATTATTTTTCCCGGATTTTTTTTTTCATATTTAAATGATACATCTAAAAACTGAAAAATTTTAGATTACAAAGGAAAGAATTTCAGATCTTATGTAAAATTGCTGTGCAAAAAAAAAAAAAAAAAAAGATGGACCCACTCATCTCATACAGAGGCTGGTATGCATCCATTCTAGATATTTGAAACTAGATTACTTGTGCCTTTGTGGCCACAGATGAAAAACATTTTCCTTCTTGAGATTTTAAGCATCCACACTTGTGTGTGTGTCATGTGTAGAACATCTTTTTTTCTAGCTTTGCCCATCACTCCCTTGCACCATGGTATGTCCTGACTTAGAGCTTTGTCGCTTTATTCTGGAGAAAAATCACACTGAGGCCCAGTCTGCATTCCATACTCCATTCTCTTTTTTTTTTTTTTTTTTGAGACGGAGTCTCGCTCTGTCGCCCAGGCTGGAGTGCAGTGGCCGGATCTCAGCTCACTGCAAGGATCTCAGCTCACTGCAAGCTCCACCTCCCGGGTTCACGCCATTCTCCTGGCTCAGCCTCCCGAGTAGCTGGGACTACAGGCGCCGCCACCTCGCCCAGCTAGTTTTTTGTATTTTTTAGTAGAGACGGGGGTTTCACCGTATTAGCCAGAATGGTCTCCATCTCCTGACCTCATGATCCGCCCGTCTCGGCCTCCCAAAGTGCTGGGATTACAGGCTTGA